>NC_057814.1:620844719-621144719 GCF_018294505.1 Triticum aestivum
GGAGCAGTTCTAAAGAATCCTGTAGGAACATTGCCAATAATACTGCCTCTTCTAACTATGAGAGTTAATAGCCAACTGCAAGGGACAGAACATGGGATTACCACATCATTCAACATATGAAGGGAAATCCTATGGGCAGTGCACCACTCTTCTGATTTTATGGTTTCATCTCCTTTACGTACTAGCCAGTTCTTGCTAGGCCCATCTCCGTGTTTACATTGTACGATCCAAAGAGCTAGACCTTTGATTGTATCATGCATGCTTAGATAATTTTGCCCTCTTGGATGTTCTTCTAACAGACATGCTCTTTTTAGACATCCAATAACAGCACGAACTCTCAAATCATTGGCATTATCTTCATCAAATAATCCATGTCCCATCACAAGACGTATTGCATGTGACACATATACACCATCATCTAATATCAAGGCAAAGTAAAGGAAACATTGCTTTGTCCTTTCGTCTGGAAGTTGCTCATAACTGATGTACAATACATGATATAGGTCAGTTTCTGCATTTGCATCTGGAACTTCATTGAACTGGGACCGTTGAAGCAACATCACAACAAGTTCCCAATCTTGTTCATTTTCTTTTGATGCCATAGCCTGACCAACTATTTTAAGAGCTAGTGGAAGGCCTCCACACTTGTTAACAATGATCTCAGCATAAACTCTGATTTGTGCATTGATCTTGGTTAGTCTATAGCAGCCTGAATTCGCTTCAAAGAGACTCCATGCTCCTTCAAACTTAAGCTTTTGTAACACAAACACCTGACAGTGTGCTTGCATTCTTCGGCATATCTGTTGATCACGTGCTGTGATTACAATCATCTGTGTATTGTGAGGGCTGATTTGTTCTTGTGGTATCCCAATCTTCACTAGGTCTAACGGTTGCCAAAGATTATCCATCAACAATAAAAACTTCCTTTCCTTCAAGAAGTTGTAGAGGGATGCAGATCTGGATGTGGTGTTCTCATCCAATCCAAGCGTCAGGCCAAGCTGGGATGCAATGCTCTTTTGAATAATCCCTATATTTTGTTGCTGACCAATTTCCACATAGATCACATGATGGAATGTGTGCATTTCTGTTGGGCAACTGAAGGTGTTATTTATTTGTGCAAGGAGAGTAGTTTTTCCAGACCCTCCCATGCCACATATCGCAACCAAGCGCGTGGAACCTTTTTCGATGCAACCAACAATCTTGTCCATATACTCGTTTTGCCCCACGATATTAGGTGGCAGAGGCAGTTCTATGCCCACTGATGGGAGCAAAGTGAAGATACCATTATTTTGGGGAGTTCTCTCCTTGAGCTCAACAACTTCTTTCTTTGTCTTTCTGGCAGCACGACCAATCCTGTAGTTGAACCAGCAATTCCAAGAGCAACCCAACATATGTTTGCTTCTTCCCTTGAACTTATCTACGATTGCACATGATTTGACTTCAATTGATTTGGCACTTTGTATCCATTTTGTTGTTTGAACCCTCGGTCTCTTGCCCAATTGTATTTGCTCAACAATAGTGTCTATGTGGACTCTTAAACCTCGTGTACATGTGTCCAGATCATCAACTTTTCTTCCAGGCTTGAGGCAGTAACCACAATGCTTCTTTATGGGCTTCCATATCTCATCCATAAATAGTCCTACAACTGGGGAGAGCATCCCATACGGTGAGGAAGTCATGTTGCTGAAAAAAACATGAAAGGTTAGGTTCCAAATCAATATATAGACTAGATCAATAAAACTTTGGGAAAAGATAATTTTTCAATAACGTTATAAGGGGATTAATGATGAGAAGATGCCAATCACACCCATCCCTACAATACAAGAATATAAGAGCAAGTCAAGACATCGAGGATACACAAACTAACTTATTGTAAAAAGCAACAATGATCCAAGGGGAACAGCAACACTGATTATCCCTTGACAACACTTGAAGTTGTGGGTTCTCCAAAAAGCTATGCCTTCATGATGGGAATGACATGCAAGCGCCGACATTACTGAATCCGACCATTGAAGGTCAGATCATGTGTTTTCACCCCGAAGATCAAGTTAACTCCAACCAATGGCTTCAACAAGGGAACAATACAATAACATCGACATTAGCTGGTACAACCTATGTAAAAAATAGCTTGCTATCAAAAATAGTGTGGCCCTTCTCCAAATGCTATACAAGTTATAGCGTGTTATATTTAAAATAGCATTTTGAACAAATATGCCAAATATACCCCAAAATAAAGAGAAAGCAAGCATGTCTACTCTAGTTTATTATTGATTCCATCAGCAAAATCTAAGCAGTAGTGAAAGATAGTGGTGGCTGAAGTTTGACCGAACCTAGTTTAGATGCTAGTAGCTCACTTGTTGGTGAAACACTGGGCCTGCTCAACTTCAGGAAATTTGCAAGCTTTCTATGAGTGAGATTTTCTAGACGAACGGACAGAGGTTACTCGTCTCACACTCTCACTTGGTGGCTGAGTTACCGCCGCCTGTGGTGTGGCGGACATCAGCGCAGCAGTGCTGGAGCTGGAGACGCCGCCGCCGCCCTAGCCACGAGCTATCGACCTGAGTGGGAAAACATGGGATTCTGAGGTGGCTAGGTTAGGTTGATGGGCTGCTGGGGGTGGGGATTGCGTTGTGTGCCTTGCGTCTGAGAGACAGAGTATGCCTGATGGGCTGTTAGCCTGCTATGTGTTCGATCGGTTCCACGCTAAAACGCTATAACGTTTTTCCGTTTAGCGTCGAAATAGCGCGCTATAGCGGGTTTAGCATCATAGCAAGCAAAATAAATAAAACATAATTTGACCCTCCCAGATACGCTATAGCGATGCTAAAACGCCGAAATAGCGTGCTACTTTTTTCATTGGGTACAACCAATTAAGGCAAGACTTAGTGTTTTCAGCCCGGAGCTGAGAACCGGGTACTAGAGAAAGAACCACTGCAAAGTCTAGCCACCGAGATGGCGCTCGGTTCTCATGGCCAAATTATTGGATGGTCAAAATCTTTGAGATGCACTACGTACCAACCATATTGGGAACAGAGTTTTGTAATGTTGCGTAAGAACCAAAACAAAACAGATCATCCTTTTGTTTGTCAAAGAGTGTTCTTGTTTACAACGAATGGGCAAGAATCACCCGATTCAGAAGTAACAGGAATGAACAGATATCTGAATTTATTCAGTTTAAACTTTGCAGTAGGAAATGAATAAAACATTTCTGGCAAGTATGAAAGAAGGGTTGGAGGGATGGAACAGTACCTTGGGTTGGAGGAGAGAGAGAAAACGTCAGACCGGAGCTACTCAAGATTCAGATCCAGGAGGAGGTTTGGGAGAACCCGGCGCTGCAAGTCACTTGCTTCTCCTAAATTAGTTTTAGGGACCTCCAAGTCTTCTCTTACAATGCCAAAGATATCAATTTCATAGCTGGTATATCCTTCACGTTCAGGGTAACTGAGATGAGACAAAGTCCTCACCTACCGGCCGGCCAGGAGATGTCACAAGGGATTTTAAAATCTCTGCCGGCCGGCCAAGAGCTTAAACTAAAGGCTGTTGAAACAAACAGCTAATAACTCCTAGTATCCATATATATGTGCGTACTTATATCTTAGTCAAGCGCAGGCCAAGTTGACGATTCGTTGTTGCATAACTTGTCACATGGGCTAGGTTGATAAGAACAACTACTACATGATTATTCAAAATCTATCCAGATTAATTAAACAGTTTGACGAGCAAAAAATTATTTCACTACGTGATTAGGACGGGCCAACAACTAGACAAAATCTCTCAATTCACAAGTTTAGATAAATTCTATCGGCTTGTTTTGAACATGCAACGGGCTGACACCATCAATCAAACCATGAAAAGTGGACACATTTCTACAATCGGTGAAGATGCCTATCGGGGTTTGCTGAGAGCTAGCTGATACATACGAAATTGGTAATGACAAGAAACTCGAACATAGAAGAAAAAACAACTCGGCGATCGAACAAAATTTGGCAACTTTGCCGAGTACCTATGCAGACGAACTCGACAAAGACTTGATTGATGGGACTCACAGACCCGTTGACTGCAACGTGACGGCGGGGTGGCCTTTGCCGAGTTTCCGTAAGTTTTCACTAACGGAAACTGCAAACATTTATAATTTTCTTTTCAAAAATGAGGAAGCCGTCATTCCGCGAATCCACTCGCCCTGACGCCCCTCGACGCCCTCGTCTCCTTCAACCACCGCCGCCCACGAGATCCACCGCCGCCGCCCAGTCTAGAGGAGCCGAGCCGCCGGAGTGCATCCCCCCACCAGCAGAGTATCACTGACGCCAGGCCAAGGGAACCCACCGAGCTCATCCCCCAGCGTACCTCGTTGCCCAAGATCCAGCGGCGTAATCGCCTCAATAATTAATCACGCCTGTCCGTCGAACGCCCCTGCCGCAGCCTCCTCCCTCCCTCCTTTCTTCCCTGCAGGTATTCCAACTCGGAGCCATGGCAGCAACCTTGGAGAGCTGAGCATCCCTGAAAGTGGAACGTGCCGCTGACGGTTTGCAGAACACAATTTGAGCAGCTCAAGCTTAATAATCAGGGGTTGCTCCACCTTCAGACTCCAAGGATATGAAGCAGAGCATGTTTTCCATCTCCATCACCACTAGCTTCTGGAACGGAACTGACACGCCCAACTTTTCTTGCAATGTTATCGCCAGCAGGCGACCAAGATAGGTCACAAGCCACATGTAGAGTAAATGGCACTGGCGGTCAGAGAACTTGCTATGCAGGTGCACATTAGTCACGCTACTTGCAAACTGGAAAAACCGGTCATAGAACTTGTGATGCGGGTGCAGATTGGTCACACAGGCCATCTGAACCGGTTAGCCGCCCGGTTTTCTCTGTTTTCCGGTCATGCGCGGTGCACGTGATGCCGGCTTGGCGCAAAAATTGTCACGCACCGCACACGTGAGGCCCCGGGCCGCCCTTAGTTTTTTGCACAAAGGCCCCTGGTTTCATAGGTAATGTTGTATTGACCTCCCTTCTCTCCTCTGACTTTTCATGTTCGTCGCCGATGGGAGAGGAGACTGGTGGTGCCGCCACGTCGAGCTCCTCAGCGGCAATTGAACCATCGGCGGTGATGGTGCAGCCTACGCTGGAGTTGCCTACGCAGTGATAAACAGAAGATATATTTTACTGTTTAATTGAATTTAAGTTTCTGTTTAACTGAATTTTACTGTTTAACTGATTTTTTTACTGTTTAACTGAATTTAAGTTTTTGTATATGAGAGACTAGAGAAGCATCTCGATAGTAGCTGGAAACTAAATTATCATCTAGATGGTGAATTGTCCTCGCTTACTTTGTGCGTAGCAACAATATTGTTTGAAAGACGATTTCATATATTGAAATTCCAAGAAGGTTCCTACGGATGATTGATCATTTTTTACTGTGGCGACTATATGGACGTGACTTAGGTGGCTTGTGCCCGGTTCGAAGATCCGGGAATGGTCAGACGCTCAATGAGGAGGCAGACTATTGGGTTGTTTAAATACATCACTGAACTGTCAGAAGTTGAGTCAGTTCTGGAATGGTAATTGGTCAGGTTGTTTCTGTAGTAAAATTGACAATGGCCATTGCCCCGATGTCATTGCCCATTAGTGCCTGATGGTAGCACTCGGATTGAAGTTTTGAATGTGCATCCTTGTGTCAACCAAGTGAGTTCTTGCACACACCGCTGAGACTGCATATGATGTCCATTTGCAACAGTGATTTTAACTTATGGAATAGACAGCAATGACAAGGTTGCACGATAGGCGAAATCCTCAACGACAAAACTGTGACTACTAGCGGAGTCGACCAGTGTGATCATGATCTGATCCCCCACTAGTGTTTGCAGTTTGATTGTTTCACGACATTCAGCACCAGACACTGGATGTAAGGATAAGTGGATAACTGAAAATACTCTGCTGCAGCCGGTTCAGTTAATATTTCAAGAGCCTGCACTGCATCTTCAGCTAACACTTCACCATATTTGCACGCCTGAATTGTGAGTAATTGCATCAGCTTCCTACACTGATGCTCTTTGCTATACTTATCTCCGCAATGTAAACACAGCAAATTGCTACGACAAAATCACTTAACTGTCGATCAAGACCAAAATCATCCGATTGAATTGCAGCCTGTTGTGATGGTGGGTTTGCTCCTGAACTTGTTCCCGCTCGGGTCCTGGTCACGGTCCCCTGGCTCCACCGGTGAGTTGGGTTCCGTGACGCATGCATGCGCCGCCGGGGACTCCTCCGGTGTCTTCAGCAAGGGAGGAAACTTCTTGGCGACTCGCAGATCTTGACAAGTAGATGTGTTGTTCTTGTCTCTGTGCCACCACCGGTGACTGTGGAACCACCCGGTGCCTGTGGCACCGTGGCGGATGTCATCCTCCTGCGTCGACTCAATCTGCTTGCTCAAATTGGAGATGCGAAGATCCGTTGATGTCAAACTTAAAGAGAAGCGTCGCCATCGAGGCATGTAGCAGCTTAGAGCTCTCCCCATGGCGGTGATGTCCAACTTGGTGTGAGCGGACGGAAAGGGTGCAATTTTACAGCCGGACCAGGAGGATTTGAGCGCAAATGGAGACCAATTTGCAATACGACCCTTGTACTAAAACAGTAAGGTCTTTTCTACAAATTATCAGCCCCCACCGACGCCAGATGCGCCGCGCGTGACCGCACAACATAGAAAACCGGGCGAGTGGCCGGTTCAAATGGCATGTGTGACCTAACTGCACCCGCAACACAAGTTCTGTGACGGGTTTTTCCGGTTTTCAAGTACCGTGACTAAAGTGCACCCGCACCACAAGTTCTCTGACCGCCAGTGCCATTTACTCCCACATGTACAGCGTCTTTTAACTGAAGAATTACACAGTGATCGGATGCATCACCTGCAGAAACATTTGCAGTTTTCTGATTGTTGTAGGAAAGCATCTGCTAATTAATTAGTTCTCTGAAACTTAAATATGTGTATGGTTCAAGTCATGTGCAAGCTTGTACGCAAGATCAAGAGAGAAAATGGTCCTTGCATGTATAGAAACATGATGTTAGTCTATTATAAAGCTCTTTTTTGAAGCTCTTATCCATTCATGCCAAAATGGCATGCTGACATGATATAGAAATAATTTCACTTCAGAAATCCATGTGGCAGCCAAACATGTCTTTTGCAATTGGATTTCCATTTCAACCAAATGAAATTCGAACAAAGATTTCATTTCAGTTCGTTTCTACCAAATGAAATAAAAGGAGGGGTGCAGAACTTGCTTTTTCTCTCCATATATAGAATAAAGGCATGATCATAGTGGAGTAGTACCGCGCTGATGCTCGTCATGGTCGACCGCTACCCGCCAGCGGCAGGCAGGAGAACACAACACCGTCCGGCTCAACACACTGCCACGGCTGGGCTAGCGCTGTTATGCTCGTCTGAACACGAGCCACCTAGTGGAACGGGTATAACACCATCAAATCGTAGGTAATTACTTAACTAATCTGTAGATCGGGTGTAGCTGCTGCACTGTATCACCATGCATGATCATGATTATTATATAATTGACTAGAGTTGCATCGATCCATGCTTGTCGAGAAAACTATTTCCGGTTGACGACCGGTTCAACATGACAATGGACAACAAGGAACCATTCCAATTACGAAACTGGTGTGCACACGAATACAATGCTTCCGTTTCCTTTTTGCGTAGGACACAAAATCTGATGATCCTGTTTCGGTGGGTCCTATGAGATCGAACACGACTAGTACTGTACGTACATCGCCTTCTTCCAGTTATCCATGTAGACAATGAAAATTGGGCGCTAGCCAATCTACGACTCTCCGGGATCAGCTGCCTCTTCTTTAGGAGCAAATCTATCGGTTACCTTCAAGTTGTGACTTTGACATTTCTGCATAATTCAGTTAACACCTACTCTATTTACTACGGTACTACTAAGATATTGGTTTTACCTGGTACCTGCGAGTCTGTTCTATTCATACAAAGAATAGCCCCCTTTTTTGTCTAGAACATCCGCCTCTTATTTACCTTGGTACTTCCAAGTATTGGCACCGAGGTTTCCGAGACTTATTCTAACCATTCAAAATATTTGGACATGTCCAATAGTTTCGAGGAGATTTCTCCGGTGCTGACGGTCTAGTTACTATTTTTTAGGCAACTGTTAGATTTCTACTACGAAAAGGTGTGATGGAACCCGGGTGCCCCGACACCCTGTTATCTGGTCCGTTCGCCGAGTACAAGATTCGTGCCAGTTACATTACAGGTGCAGATACTTTGCAGTGCCAGGCTAATTAGCAGGCTTTATTTAAGGAGACAAAGAGCGGCCGGAGGTGAGACAGAGCTGGCAGGACTAGGCCTGGCAGGAGGTCTTGCAGCCCACGCGGTGCTCGTTGAGGTGACAGCACAGAGATGAGTGCATGCGCCCAGCGGCATGACATGATATTCCCTTGAGTAGAAACCAAGCTGTTTTGTCAACTCGTTCACACAGTGCGTCATGTCGTTCTTTTATATCTTTTCCTCTATTCCTTTTTGAGTGAAGAGAGAGGCGAAAGATGAGGAGAGATAGCCTTTTTTGGAACGGAAGGAGAGAGAGGCTGTCAGAGAGAGAAGAGAGAGGACCCAGAGGAGAGCAAAATAGTTGTTTCTCACAAGAGAGAAAGCGACGAAGGTCCTAGGAGGAGAGAGAGGACTTCTTTTTTGATAGCCCGTGTGTCAGAGAGAAAGTCAGAAGAGAGGGGGTTGTGGAATCTGCTACAGTGCCTCGATTACTAGGGGGAATCAACCTACGAGGCACAGTGCCAGACGAGGTACAGCTCCATACGAAATGTGCCCAGCCGCCCGTGGTTAGCACCTCCTAATCAAATGCTTGGTACAGTACCCGGTACATATCCCTAGGCGCCGGAATCTGGACCTACGGTGCTGATAAGGGGGTGCCTGGACACCCGGGTACTGAAAATCCACTCTCTAAGCAATTTCTACTAAGCAATTATATAGACTTGCATACACCCCATCTGTTTTCTCAAGTAAATGAAAACATTCCAAGCCTATCCAAGTCATTTCAACGGCCACTTTGTTCAAGTCCACAGGGATAGAAGGAAGAAAGTGTGTGGTGGACCTTGCAACCTTCTCAAGGAATAACTTGACACTTCGATGATGAGATGGTTGTGATCCATGTAATCTTACACCGAGGACCCTCAGCTGCTCTGATCTATCCAGGAGATGTATCACTGAATGGACTTTACTCCTACTGTCGACACCGATGGTTGACACTTCTTCAAATCCCTGCATTTTCAGGATTTTTTTCGGCACTTTGACATGACCGTCGATCAGGAGATGCGCCAACATTTTCTGCTTAGCTATGGATGCAGGCAAAGTGCTCAGTTTTGTCGTCCGCCTCAAATCCAGGGTCTCCAACTGCGCTAGTTCTCCACTTTCCTCCGGCAACTTATCGATGGCGGTCCCGGCAACTCCTAGGTGCCGGCACCATCATCTGCAGGTCAGTCAAGGTATCCACCACCTCCCCCCGCGTCGTCTCCTCCGAGGCGACTCGGGGGCCAATCCTAGCCGCCACTCTCTAGCCCCCCCCCTTCCCCCCTCCGCCGCCGCCAGAGGAGCACCTCGTTGAGCCCGCGCGGCTCTGATGAAGGTGGAGGCGGGGATCTCGGCGGCTTCACCCTGTGTGGAGGGCCTCGGCTTCTGGGGCGGCGGCGCGCGACGCGGCCTGTGCGGCGGGTGGCGTCTGCGGGTGCAGGTGGGCCGTCTCCCTGGCCGTGAGGGTGGCGCGGAGGCGGCGGGCGTCGGCTGCTGCGGCGACTCCTCGCAAGTCGTTTGTGCCATGGAGAAGAGGCACCTTCAACTCCGATCTACTCCGATTCGCGCCAATCTCGGCCCCTGACGGCTCTAGTCGCTGGATCTCGATGCCGGGTGCGCGGATCTGGTGGTTGGGGGCGGATCCGGGGGAAACCCCCTGGCCGGTGCGGCGGCCACACCAAAGGCGGCACCTTTGTGCGTCGTTTACCTTGCTGGAGGCTTCGGTGGGATTCCTCTTCCTTCCACCCCGTCCAAGAGCTCAGGTGAAAGCCTCAGGTCCCTTTTTCCTGGCGACAACGACATTTTGGTGGCGTGTTCCTTCCTGAGGGTGTCGTCCGGGGATGGCTCGAGTGATGGTGGAGTTGGGTGTGGTTCGAGGGCGGCATGTGGTGGCCTGATCTCATCATCGGCATCCTTCTCTGGTCCAGGTGCGGAGGGTTCCAGCCGCTGGTACGAGGGGATTGGGGTCCCTACCTCCATGCCGGCGGTAGACCTACGGCGTGGCGATTCCTATCCTTGACCGGGGGCATGGTGTCGCATCCTTTTGGCCTTCTCTGAGGTTTCAGCGCCTGCGTCCGACAACTCTCGTTCGGTGTTTTGCCTTGCTGCTGCCGACGACGGTGTTTGGGTGGTCGGTTCTCTGTTTCATGTGGTTCTATCCGTTGCGCCTCTCCTTTGGCAGCCGGGGCACTTTGATTTGGGTTCTAGGGTGAACCACTCCGTCGGCCGCCGGTGCGGCACCCGTCGAACCTGTGGTAGGGTAGGGGCCCTTTGCGGCGGCGGAGTCAGATCATGTTTGCTCTGTTTGATCCTTTGGTGGCAACCAGCGACACAAAACATGAATGGTGGTGCCCTCCTCCTGGCGCCTCGGTAGGTTAGCTAGTTTTTGGCTTTGCGTCGTTCGATGGCAAGAGTGGTGTGTGCTCTTTGCCTTCGAGTTGTTCTGCTGAGCACATTGTATCTTTTTTTCCGCTTTCCTCGTTCTTGTTGTAAGTTGCAGTCTTGTATCCCTGGCCGGTTGATGGCTTTGTTAATTCAAAGCCGGACTTTTCTTGAGCCTTCGTTCTAAAAAAAACTCCTAGGTGCCTCAGATTATCAGTGTCTTGCAGATCAAGAACTCGTATAAGTTTGAAGGATGGAAGAAGAGACGTCCCTTCTATTTTACCAGAAACTATGAGGGCCGAACGAGTAGCAACCCCTTCAATATCCCCCAAGACGGTGATGGATCGCACTTTCCACAGGTGCACTGCAACCGAGGCCAAAGGTGACATCTTGGTCTTGGTCGTCGTAGCGATCCAGCGACAATCTTCTGACAGTATGCATGCTACCTGGAAACAGCCCGGAACTGAGATCGGCACCGAATGTAACAAAGTTGCCTTTGCTCGACAACGACTTGATGAAATGAAGGGTTAGACCATGAACGGTGCAACCCACTGTCTGGTCATCATCATAGTTGAACACCGGCTGAATCAGCCTCCTCGTGATAAGCTCGTTGAAGTATCTCTCCCCTGTTTCCCACAAACTGATTGATTCCTCTCTTGTTTGTTGACCTGTTCCTTCTGTATCTTTTCTAGGGATAAACCCTTCAGCTATCCATAGCCGTATAAGACGATCTTTCTTAATGGTGTAATCTTCTCGAAAAACACTGAGGTACAGCGAGCAAGACTTCAAAGGCAGAGACAGAGCAGCATAACCACTACCAGAAAAACTTCGTTTGCCGACGGCCAAATCTATGCCGACGGCACCCGTTGGCATAAATGCCGCTATGCCGACGGCCAAGGGCAGGCCGTAGGCGTAGAAAAGCCGTCGGCATAAATACATATATGCCGACGGGGCTGTCGGCATATACGAGGCCGTCGGGACCGCTCGAGGTACGCCTACGGGGCCCGTCGGCACAGGAGCGGCCGTCGGCATAGCCCTTGCCGTCAGCGCTGACCGTTTGACGACGTTGAGCCTACGCCGACGGGTGGTAACGGCGGCCGTCGGCATACCCGTGCCAGCCCTATGCCGACGGCTATGCCGTCGGCATAGACCTGGCCCATACCCCTCTGTCACGTCATCGATCCGTGTGCTATGCCACGTCATCGATCCGTGGGACTGCACCTCCGTGTGCACAGATATGCCGACGGCCTAGCCGTCGGCATACTTTTTTAGTTTTATTTTAAATTTCGCTTTATACTACCTATGGCAAATATATGCCTACGGTATAGCCGTCGGCATAGGCCCCTCTGCCACGTCATCGATCCGTGCGCCATGCCACGTCATCGATCTGTGGGACTGCACCTCCGTGTGTGCACAGGTATGCCGACGGCCTCGCCGTCGGCATACTATTTTTTATTTTTACTTTATTTTCTCATTTTTTACTTTATTTTAGTTTTTGTTTTTGCATAAGATAATTATGCCTTATCTAAAAAAACATACCCTGATTGTATATTGATTACCCCCCCCCCCCGTTACGAACGTCGCTATCGCCGTTTCACGGAGGGGGGAAATGGTCGACACGGAGGGAATTCTAGTTGGTGGGGGGATTCGGGGTGTAGCTATGTCACCGAAACATCGCACGGGTCCCGATGCATATGTGAAAGTGTTCAGGCATGCGTAGACGCCCGTCTTGGGGCTCCGCGGTGTGCCCCCCTGCACGCAAGGCAGTGCCGCCGTCACTTGGATGGGGGCACACCCCGGAGACGCGTGCCGCCTCTTCGGACATGCCACCACACCACCCCGCATTTATGAGGGCCCGGTGCGACGCTCGGGTGGCATTGCTACCCCCCAGGGCCCCCGTCCCGCCTAACCCTGTAGCGACCACGGGATCTAGCCCTTTGACTTTGCACGGACGGGCTTTGAGCAGTGGACCTATCCACCCGGTTGTGGTAGGTCAGCCCATAGGAACACTTTGGAGCAACATCCGGGCCAGACCCACAGCAAGATCCCCTCCGTGTAGAGCCGACGCGTCCGTTTCCCCCTCCAGGTGCCGGCGGCGGCGCCGTCCGTGAGGGCGGCACACCCCGGAGACGCGTGCCGCCTCTTGGGACATGCCACCACACCACCCCGCATGTATGAGGGCCCGGTGCGACGCTCGGGTGGCATTGCTACCCCCAGGGGGCCCGTGTCGCCTAACCCTGTAGCGTTTGACCACGGGATCTAGCCCTTTGACTTTGCACGGACGGGCTTTGAGCAGTGGACCTATGCACCCGGTTGTGGTAGGTCAGCCCATAGGAACACTTTGGAGCAACATCCGGGCCAGACCCACGGCAAGACCCCCTCCGTGTAGACCCGACGCGCCCGTTTCCCCCCTCCAGGTGCCGGCGGCGGCGCCGTCCGTGAGGGGGGGCACACCCCGGAGACGCGTGCCGCCTCTTCGGACATGGCACCACACCACCCCGCATGTATGAGGGCCCGGTGCGACGCTCGGGTGGCATTGCTACCCCCCCCCCCCCAGGGCCCCCGTCCCGCCTAACCCTGTAGCGTTTGACCACGGGATCTAGCCCTTTGACTTTGCACGGACGGGCTTTGAGCAGTGGACCTATCCACCCGGTTGTGGTAGGTCAGCCCATAGGAACACTTTGGAGCAACATCTGGGCCAGACCCACGGCAAGATCCCCTCCGTGTAGAGCCGACGCGTCCGTTTCCCCCTCCAGGTGCCGGCAGCGGCGCCGTCCGTGAGGGCGGCACACCCCGGAGACGCGTGCCGCCTCTTGGGACATGCCACCACACCACCCCGCATGTATGAGGGCCCGGTGCGACGCTCGGGTGGCATTGCTACCCCCAGGGGGCCCGTGTCGCCTAACCCTGTAGCGTTTGACCACGGGATCTAGCCCTTTGACTTTGCACGGACGGGCTTTCAGCAGTGGACCTATCCACCCGGTTGTGTTAGGTCAGTCCATAAGAACACTTT
The DNA here is from genome assembly GCF_018294505.1 of Triticum aestivum. Lineage (NCBI taxonomy): Eukaryota > Viridiplantae > Streptophyta > Magnoliopsida > Poales > Poaceae > Triticum > Triticum aestivum. Next base: position 620,858,438 of record NC_057814.1, read on the forward strand.
GGAGCAACATCCGGGCCAGACCCACGGCAAGATCCCCTCCGTGTAGACCCGACGCGCCCGTTTCCCCCCTCCAGGTGCCGGCGGCGGCGCCGTCCGTGAGGGGGGGCACACCCCGGAGACGTGTGCCGCTTCTTCGGACATGGCACCACACCACCCCGCGTGTATGAGGGCCCGGTCTGACGCTCGGGTGGCATTTCTACCCCCCCAGGGCCCCCGTCCCGCCTAACCCTGTAGCGTTTGACCACGGGATCTAGCCCTTTGACTTTGCACGGACGGGCTTTGAGCAGTGGACCTATCCACCCGGTTGTGTTAGGTCAGTCCATAAGAACACTTTGGAGCAACATCCGGGCCAGACCCACGGCAAGATCCCCTCCGTGTAGACCCGACGCGCCCGTTTCCCCCCTCCAGGTGCCGGCGGCGGCGCCGTCCGTGAGGGGGGCACACCCCGGAGACGTGTGCCGCTTCTTCGGACATGGCACCACACCACCCCGCGTGTATGAGGGCCCGGTCTGACGCTCGGGTGGCATTTCTACCCCCCCAGGGCCCCCGTCCCGCCTAACCCTGTAGCGTTTGACCACGGGATCTAGCCCTTTGACTTTGCACGGACGGGCTTTCAGCAGTGGACCTATCCACCCGGTTGTGTTAGGTCAGTCCATAAGAACACTTTGGAGCAACATCCGGGCCAGACCCACGGCAAGATCCCCTCCGTGTAGACCCGACGCGCCCGTTTCCCCCCTCCAGGTGCCGGCGGCGGCGCCGTCCGTGAGGGGGGGCACACCCCGGAGACGTGTGCCGCTTCTTCGGACATGGCACCACACCACCCCGCGTGTATGAGGGCCCGGTCTGACGCTCGGGTGGCATTTCTACCCCCCCAGGGCCCCCGTCCCGCCTAACCCTGTAGCGTTTGACCACGGGATCTAGCCCTTTGACTTTGCACGGACGGGCTTTGAGCAGTGGACCTATCCACCCGGTTGTGTTAGGTCAGTCCATAGGAACACTTTGGAGCAACATCCGGGCCAGACCCACGGCAAGATCCCCTCCGTGTAGACCCGACGCGTCCGTTTCCCCCCTCCAGGTGCTGGGTACCGGGTCCCATACAGACGGTAAACTAAGAATCTAAAAATGTAATAATTGAATTGATTAAAAACTCCGGTATTCATCATTGAAAATGTACAATTGCTGTGAACCTTTTAGTGCTCGGGCACCGGGCCGGCTGCCCGGGCACGCCCGGTGCCCGAGCACTGAAAAGTTCACAGCAATTGTCCATTTTCTTCATATAAGTCTAATGAATACCGGAGCTTATAACGTATGGATTAGTGAACTATTTAAACAGGTCAAATTGCTTTTCCCTCGGCGAGGTGGGACTATTTTTTCAAAAAAAAGTAGTTGCCATCTATGCCGACGGCTTAGCCGTCGGCATAGGCCTCCCGTCTATGCCGACGGGCAGGCCGTCGGCATACGTCCACGTTATCCACTCCCCCCGGGCTGCTGACATGTGGGCCGAGCCTATGCCGACGGCATGGGCCAACCTTATCCCCTCGCGCGGCCACCCTCCTCCTCCACTCATTTCTCCCCCTCTCACCGCACCCGACCCCGACCCCAACCGCCGCCGCCCACCTCCTCCGCCGCCCGCCCTGAGCACGCCACCGCCCGCGCCGCCCCGAGCACGCCGCCGCCCGCGCCTCCCCGTTCCGACCCGCGCCGCCCCACCTCGAGCCCGCCGCCGCCCGCGCCTCCCGGCCCCGACCCCAAGCCACCCCGCCCCGACCCCGGGCCGGCCGCCCCGCCCCGACTCCGCGACGCCCCGCGCCGGCCGCCCCGCCCCCCCTCCGGCCTCCCTGCCCCGACCCCGCGCCGCCCCGCCCGACCCCCCTTCGGCCGCCCCGCCCCGACCCCCCTCTGGCCTCCCCGCCCCGACCCCACGCCGGCTGCCCCGCCCCGACCCCCCGCCCCGACTCCGCGCCTCCCCGCCCCAACTCCGGCCGGCCCTCTCGAAGGTGAAATTTTATGTATTTTTTAGTAATTTTGTAGCTAGTTAGATAGGTATTTAGATAGATATTTAGATAGTTAGATACATAGTTAGATAGATAGTTGTATACATAGTTAGATAGGTAGATAGTTAGATAGATAGTGAGATAGGTAGTAACAAAATTTGGTTAGATGAGATGCTATATGTTGCATATGTTGCAAAAAAAATTGGTTCGATGAGATGAATCAATGAGGAGCAGATGATGTTGTTGCTATTTTTTTATACTCATAATGATCTTGATAAAATAATTGAAGACAAAATTTTGAAACTTACTAAGATGTGATGATCTTGCTAAAAAAATGATAGTCATGATGATCTTGTTAAAAGAATAGAAGACAAAAGTTTGACACTTGACTGAGATGTGATGATCTAAGTTGTTTTTTCGGTGGAATTTGCAGGCTTTGTGGTGTCACATTTCACCGGAGTGGCCGTTGTCCGACGCGTTGGTCCCTGAGCATCCCTCTGCTGTTCGACTACTTCCTCTACAGCGGAGGGTGAGCTACAAATCCATCACCTCCTTTTTCATGTGACTAGATTTCATTCTCAAGTCAACTGGCGTAACCTAGGCGTCTCCCGTCCGAAAGGGTTGCATCGATGAATATGCATTCAATTGCATATTTATCACCGCAGCTCTTTCGGATTGTCCAGCGTTTTCCACGGACAGCCCGAGGATGTGTAGATTGGGTATGTTCTCCATGTTCTACCCCGTTCCGAGACAGGATTTCGGCGGCGCCTCCCCATTGTTCTCTGGAGCACATTCTCTCGGCTATTTGCCGAGACGTGTATCTGGAGAACAGCGGAAAGGTGCTGCCGAAATTTTGTCTCGGAACGGGGTAGAATGGAGAACGTACTCAATCTACACATCCTCGGGTGGGATTAGGACCCATCTTTACCTATTAGAGATGTAGGTGGATTAAACGCGGTAGAAACTGAAAATTTGATGTGATTAATTTAAATGAATCCTTAATTATGTTGTGTGGCTTGCAAAAAAGCAGAGGATGGCAGATAATCAGTGGATGTACAGTGGTTTTATCCGTCGGAATCGAGTAACATCAGAGTGGATCGCGAAAACCGATGTCTATTTGAAGGAGATATTCCGTCGTCCAATGAGAATTATCCCACCATGCCCCTGTGCGAGATGTGCCAGACGTCACCGTAGAAATCAGACGGACATGAGTGAGCACCTTCGCACGCACGGATATATGCCAAACTTTGACATGCCGCCGATAAACATAGCCGAGCAGGACCGTGGTAGAGAGGAGGTGATGCGACAACGCATCGATGGATATGAGGACGACGGGGTCAGGGACATGCTAGATGATGTCATTGTTGCAGAAACGGGAAATGCGACACCTTCAGAGAATGAACCGGAGGAGCCGGAGGCAACCGCAAAGGCCTTCTTGGAGGTCTTGGCCTCGTCAAAGAAACCTCTTTATGCGGGGGCGAAATATCTCAGCTGGATGCCATCTCGCAACTGATTGCAGTCAAGGCTGAGTATGGCTGTAGCCAGAAATGCTTCGAAGCATTCTTGGGAGTATGGGCTAACAGCCTCCCTGAGGGTCATGAACTGCCGAAAAGCATGTACGATACACAGAAAATCATGAAGGCACTCTCTATGGATTATGAGAAAATAGATGTTTGCCTGAAGAATTGCCTTTTGTTTAGGCACGAGTATGCGGATGACAAGTACTGTAGGCAGTGCGGTTCGTCTCGGTACATTGAGGTGGTCGGTGAGGATGGTGAGAAAAAGCAGCTAACCATCCCCGTTAAGGTTCTTCGGTATCTTGATTTTATAAAAAGATTCCAGCGCCTTTTCATCACGAAGGAGTCTGCCAAAATGATGAAGTGGCACAAGGAAGGTATAAGGTAGAATCCAAAAAAAATCGTACATCCATCGGAAGGGGAAGCATGGAAGTCGTTCGATGAAGAATACCCCGAGGAAGCAGCCGAGGCTGGGAATGTCAGAATAGCCATATCAGGTGATGGGTTGAATCCATATGGTATGTCGTCCAATCCATACAGCTGCTGGCCCGTGTTTGTAATTCCGCTCAATCTTCCTCCCGGTGCCCTAATGCAACGCAAGACCATGTTCTTGTCGCTCATCATTCCGGGGCCTGATTATCCGGGGAAGCAATTGGGTGTGTTTATGCAGCCGCTGGTGGATGCTTTGCACCATTCTTGGTACTTTCCGACGTTGACATACGACCGGGATCTGCAGAGAAATTTCTTGATGAAAGTTTGGTTGCACTATTGCATGCATGACTTTCCCGGCTATGCTCTATTCTGCGGATGGTGTACAAGTGGGAAGATGCCATGCCCAGTGTGCATGCAGGCTCTGCGAATGATTTGGCTGAGTAAGGGTGGCAAGTATGTAGCCTTTGACCTGCATCGACAGTTCCTCCCTCCAGACCATCCAGACAGGGAAGACAAGAAGAACTTCACGAAAGGCCGGGTTGTTCATGAAGTAACCGAGATTCCAACATTTTCGGGGGCAGATGTTCTTGCTCAGCTAAAAGCTCTCCAGCCTAAAGTCAAAGGCAAAGGCAAAGCCAAAGCCAAAGGCTTCGAGGGATATGGTGAGACGCACAACTGGACTCACATTACCCCCTTCTCACAGCTTCCCTATTTCAAGGACCTCAAACTTCCTTACAATATCGATGTGATGCACACCGAAAAGAATGTGGCAGAGTCCCTTTTCCACACGATCCTCAATATTCCTGATAAGACGAAGGATAACGTTAAAGCTAGAGCCGATCAACAGAGAATTTGTGATAGACCACGTCTGAACATGAAGCCTCCCACAAGCGGTCGAAAAAACTGGTTCAAGCCAGATGCTGACTTTGTCCTTAAACCGCCAGAAAAAAAGGAAGTACTTATCTGGCTGAAACACATTTTGAAGTTCACCGATGGTTATGCATCGAATATAAGTAAGGGAGTCAATCTTTCAACGGGCAAAGTGACCGGCCTGAAGAGTCATGACTACCATGTATGGATTGAGCGGATAATGCCGATGATGGTTCGAGGCTATGTCGCCGAGCATGTCTGGCGAGTGCTTGCCGAGCTAAGCCATTTCTTCCGCACGCTCTGTGCTAAAGAAGTAAGTAAAGACGTGATTGAAAAATTGCATAAGAAGGCACCGGAGTTGATAGTCAAGCTAGAGAAGATCTTTCCGCCAGGCTTCTTTACACCGATGACACATCTCATTCTGCACCTCGCGAACGAGGTATTGTTGGGGGGGCCTGTGCAGAATCGCTGGCAGTACGGCCCTGAGAGACAGAACAAGCATCTTTGACAGAAATGTGGAAACAAAGCTAAGATTGAAGCTTCCATAGCTGAGGCAGTTATCCTAGAGGAGGTGTCAGACCTCAGGACATCATACTATCCAGACCACGTTCCCCATCTGCATAACAAGGTGCCTCGATACAATATAGAAGAGCCGAATTATCAACCCAAGCTCTATCTATTCAACGCGCAAGGTGGGAGGGCTGGGGCCTCGAAACCTTATAACATGCCATGACAAGAGTGGGAGGACCTCATGTTCTATATCTTGCACAACATCAGGGAAGTTGAGGAAGTGTGGATGAGGTAATACCACTACACCATTCCTTTATGTCTTCCACATCATCATGTTTTATGTTCACTTAGTCCCGGTTTAACAGCGGTTTTCTTTTTTTTAGTGATTTCGTTCAAGAGGAATGGACGGGAATGAATCCTCCTACTGAGGCGGAGGCACTTACTCTTCTCCGTCATGGAAACCCTGGACGTAAAAATTTTGTTGCTTGGTTCATGGAGAAAGTAATTGTCCACACTCCCCTATTAAATACCTAGTTCAACATTTATTAGTTAACTAATGCACGCAACAATTTCAATTATACTTGTAGGGAAAAGATCCGAACATATCTATGGATGATGAATTGAGATGGGTTTCCATGGGTTTTGACCCTGCCGTCATGACATGTAAAAAGTATGATGTGAATGGGTATCGCTTCCATACAGAGGATCACTAGAACAGCCGGCCTGATCCCAAAACTATAAATACCGGAGTGTACACCCCCGGTCAAAATTCAGTAGACTACTATAGAAGGGTACAAAATATATACGAGATTAAATTCCACCAGGGGCGCGAGACCCTAAGTCTGCCTGTGTTCAAATGTCGATGGTTCGATCCGCGGGAGGGGGTAAAACATACGCCTTCCATTGGTTTGGTCGAAGTTAAACCATCAACCGTCTATGCCGGAGCCGATCTCTTCATTGCGGCTACCCAAGCTACACAAGTATATTATCTGCCTTACCCATGCCAGAAAGAGTACCTAAAGGGTTGGGAAGTTGTGTTCAAGGTGTCGCCACATGGTAAGCTACCGAACCCGAATGAAGACGATTACTACAACATTAACCCCATGACATACGAGGGAGTGTTCTATCAAGAGCAACCTGATGATGATGATGTGGTTAGAAACGATGACGCTAGACCATTGGGTGATGATGATGTGGATCCAAACGACGACGAAGCACGGAATGATGGTGAGACCATTGTCAATGAAAATGACACACTTATGCTAGAAAAGTTAAACTTAGACGCTGACGACGAGGAAGAGCCTGCACCTCCGTCAGACAACGAAGATGATATGATTGATAGTGATGATGAGACGGACCGAGAAAGAGGTTACAACAGTGATGATTCATATGGTTTCTAGCAGATGTACGTGTCAAGTCTTTTTTTCTATAGTTTAGGAATATGCCTTTTATGCCTTTTTATTAATGTGTTTATTTTCATGCCTTTTCCTTCATTCATTAATTTACTAATTGCTTATTCTCTTTTCAATGCAGGTTCGTGGAACATGGGCAAGGGGAAGGCCGACGGCGTGGGTTTCCTACGCAAGGTCGTTGGCCTGCCTAGTCGGAGTGGTCGAGCACGTAATCCTCCCCCCCGGCTACTTGACGATGACTCCTCACAGGGAGGTCGAGGGAGAGGTGCCCCTAGAGGAGGAGGGGGCGGGGGAGAGCCCCTAGAGGGCGAGGTGGGGGGAGAGCCACTACAGGGGGTCGCGGCCAGAAAGAGCGCACCCTCACCGACTTAGGGGTGTTGTCTTCGAGGCCATCCTCTAGTGAGGTACCCTCCTCTGGTGAGGAGGAGGAGGAGGAGGAGGCAGGCGAGGAGGAGGAGGTTCGGGATGGGGCCGAGGAGGAGGTGGAGGAGGAGGACGAGGAGGAGGAGGATGAGGAGGAGGTTGGGGAGGGGAAGGCAGGCGAGGAGGAGGGTGGTGGCGGGGATGATGGTGCTGGCGGGGAGGGGGTTGACAACAAGGGGTGGCTGCGTGGTAACGCAAAGCTACCAAAGCAGGTTCCTGCTACTGAGGAGCAGAAGTGGCTCATTGAGCCCACGGGGAAAGAGTAAGTGCCACTTTATAATAATTTCATTATTTTGCTTGTCACATGCTCATTCCGGATGTTATTTATTTTGCTTGTCACATGCTAATAGTTCATTCTTTTGCAGCAACTGGATATATTCTAAAGGGGTCCGTATTCCCAACGGCCTCATCACCATCCTGCTGAAGTTACACTGGCTGGGGTTGTACTGTCCGGATCCAGTCAGGCACCCGGACCATCGGGTCTTGGCCACGAGCTGGGAGCACTGGGAAGCGCCCCTCCACGCGGAGCATGGGACCCATGCCAAGGCCGCGATCACCACTTTCTGGGTGAGTTCTCTTCAGAAGCACAAGTCCATTCTAGTTTCATGAATGATTTAACTCATGGCTTCTTCCATTCTTGTTTCGTGCATGATTGTAGAAATTCTATCGAGTTCTCCCGGAGCACAGGGGCAGAGCGGACCAGATCGTGCTACGCCAATGCAAGAAGAAGGCCCGCCAGATGCAGTACGAGGTGCGCTATGTGGCCATCTCGACATACTACCACGACTATCTTGGTGTGAAGATGACCAAGGAAGAAGCGCGGAGGATGGGCATTACCTTGGAGAGGGACGAGTTCTTGGCGGTAAGTATAAAAGATTTTTCATTATGCTTTCATTATGCTTTCATTACCTTGTGGTACATTTCACCGTTTCGTGTTGACATGCCATTATGCTTTTATTATGTAGGTGTGTCCAAATTGGTGTTATGGAAAAGACGAGTCCTGGGCGGCATTGGTGGATCTTTGGTGTGACGAGGCTGGAGCCTGGGCGGCTATGAGAGTCAAAAACAAGGCTAACCGAGGGAAGGAGGGAGTACATGCTCAGGGAAACCGAAACCACTATCTCCACAAGGCAGTTAATGTATGACTAGCTAACCCCATTAAACATTCTTCTTCTTCTATTTACCATCACTTTCTTATGTATGACTAACCTCTGTTTGGTGGTGCAGGAGGAGAAACTGAAGCGGCCGCTCTCACACATGCAGGCGTGGGAGATCGCCCATACGCGGAAGGACCCCAAGCCTGGCGAGCCCAAGTACTACGGCAAGAAGACCACGGGGAGGAAGAAGGCCTACTCCGAAGGGTATCTGGCGTTACATCCTGACACACCTGACCCCATTGCGGCGGATCTGGACGAAAGGGTGGTGGTGGGCATGGGGCCGAAGGAGCACGGTCGGGAGGCGGTTCTCGATGCTGTGATCACTCCGTCTATCTCCTACACACAGCTCCGTCGGATCGACCCGACCCTGAGCCAGCGCACGAGCACGCGCATGAGCAGTGCACCGTCACTGTCCCTCTTTCAGGAGCAGCAAGCTGTAAGTATTTTCCCTTTTATCTTCATTGTTCCCTTTATTTTCCGCATTTAGTAGTTTTATGAGTCTCATCATGTCATACTGTAGGCCTACATGGAGTATACACGCCAGGAGACCATGGCGTGGCACGACCGCCTTCATGCATACCATCAGCAGAGGGATCGCGAGATGCATCACGCTTTTCAGGAAATGGCGGCCGGCAGGTGTCCTCAATGGCCATCAGCAGAGGGTCCTCCAGCACAACCAGTGCTGCTGACCTTTGAGGAGTTTGTGGCACAGAACGCTGGCCCCTCGCCGGTTAGTTCATCCCCAATCAATTCACCCAAAGCATGTCATGCCTTTCAACACAGTCTTATATCCCGTTAATATATCTTTTCAACATCCAGGGAACAGGTGCATCTACCGTTGGCGGGGGTCTTCGCAACACTCCCGAGACACGGAGCCCGACCACTCCGATCCACGGAGACGGAGGCGGAGGCGGTCTTGGCGGTAGCGCTGTCGCTAGCAGTGACGACCTGGGCTTCGGCGGTCTTGGCGGTGACGACCTCCGCGGTGCTCGACGTCCTGGCGCTTAAGCCTTTCTCGATGCTATGATACTTGCTTGTTCTCGATGCTATGATACTTGTATGCTTGTGATGATACTTATCTTATTGTTGTTTGTGAGATTCTTATATGCTTTGTGGTGATGATACTTATATGTGTGATGCTTTGCGATGCTTCTTAGCGATGCCAATTTGTTGTGTGATGCTGTGTATATGCTCTTTGTTCTATATGCTATTTGTTATATATTCAAATGAATTGAGCTGAAAAGAAACAGAAAAAAGAAAAAAAAACTGGACAGAATCTATGCCGACGGCCTGCCCGTCGGCATAGGCCTGGCGTGAGCTCCCAGTGGACGACACGTGGAAACTATGCCGACGGCTAGGCCGTCGGCATAGGCCTGGCGTGAGCTCCCAGTGGCCGACACATGGCACGTCTATGTCGACGGCCAGGCCGTCGGCATAGACCTGCCCCAGGAGCGCCCAGTATCTGACACGTGGCGTGTCTATGCCGACGGCCTAGCCGTCGGCATAATTTCAAACTAAGCCGGCCACCGTCGGCATAGGGTCTATGCCGACGGTTATCCTGGCTCTCACTTAGACTAGTTTGTCTTCGATGATGAAATACAATCAATTAATGGCGGCTTGAGCGGAGGGTATGGTTGTGCAGCGTCGACGGTGGGATTTCTATCCCTACATATGTAGTTGCTGGGAGCGTGGAAAAGTGATGACGACAACGCATGATTGACTTCGATTTGGTAGTACTTCTCGAGAACCCGGTCTCGAGCTCCGTGCTAAACACCCTAGGTTTGACCCGAGATGGTTATAGCTGGCAATGATAATGTTTTTGCGTCATTACCTTGTTCAAAGCATTGCTCGGACTCATTCTTTAGGGTGAAACCCTAGATTCTGTCCTTTGGTGGTTGGATCCGGTGATGGTGACCCTGGAGCGTTGTTTCCTTCCGAAAGGCGTTGTTGTTGAAGAAGCTCATTATCCTTGTGGTGCTTAGAGATGGTTGGTGCGGATATGGTCGTTGTTGTAGTTGATCATTGTGTTGATCGCTGAGGGTTTTTTTCTCTCGCTTTGGCATAGTTTTGGTCTCATATGACTTTGCTATTTGTCAACGTACGTGTTTTTTGGTGTGTGCGTTGGTGATGACTGTGTGCATCTTAACTATTTCTCATTATGTTTGTATCCACTTGGTACTTCATTTTGAGTCAATAAACTCCACCCTTTGTCAAAATGCTACATTCTTCGTATTCCACGGTGGCTGCACATAGCCATCTGCTGCTCCCCTCCATCACCATTCTTTCTCCTCTTTTTGTTTTTTTTCTCCTCTCGCTACCCATCATTAGTTGTACCATGCTGCTTTTTTTAAGTTAGCAGGAGAGCTGTTAAGATTCCATTCAAAGGTACACTAACGTCAAGAACTGCTCGATTCATTAAAGGAAATCCGCGTGAAAACCTGCACAAAGGGCAACCACACCTAGCTACACTTGGTTAACAGCACCACAAGACATACGAAGATGCCGGGAAACTAAACATGACCTACTAGAGCACACCGCAGCCTATTCACAGTGGCATTGTACATCACCCATCACATTCGTGACCCGACGACTTCGACTTTGCTGCAACAATGCAATAGAATACCTTCATCAAGCATGTTATTCAACCTCATCGGAATTGGAGAGAGAAGACATTTCCAAAGAGAGGCAGACATGTGCTGCTCCAACCCTAACAGGAGGACAAACATGACTTGTCTGACACTCCCCGTATGTCAATCGTGCTTCTACCACCCACCATCGTTGAATGGGCCGGTGCATACTCCACACCACAACCAACCAGGTGCGCCCACTAAGAACCTCTCGAGAAACAATACTTCCAACGAAGTAAGGCTCGCCAAGGCTGCCCCATTGCCAATCCAACAAGGTGAATTTAGGTTTTCACTCGAAAAAGGATCCCAAAGGCAGAAGGGTGACTAATATCCTACCTTGAAGAAGGAAAATAGATACCACTGATGTTGCCATCACCTGCATCAAGCAAGACGTTCGTCCGGAGAATCTGCATCCCAACGCCACACCACCGCCACCACCAGCCGTCCACACAGCTGGTGTGCCCTATTTGCTTGTTACTAGCTGGAGCCTTTCTTGTCTTCCCCTTGAGCGACAACAAACTTAATGCAGCAACCTTTAGGGCCAGTTCTTCTGGGATTTATTGGTGGATGTCAAGACTTGTATATGAGATCTCACATTAGGTCAGATCGTGAGATCAACCTAAAAAATTCATATTTAGACATTTCAAAAAAAAATCTGAAATTATTCGACAACATCCCTGTAGAGTATGTCTACAACTCCGAAAAAATCCTGCTCAAAACTCAATGAACATTTAGAGATTCAAAAAAGACAAATTCATATGTGAATAGTGGAAGCTTCGGGTGAATAGTACTTTGACACTATTCATACCCGATTTTATATTTTTTTTGTTTCTATTAATGTAGGTTGAATTAGGAGCTGGAACTTTTTGAGGTTGTACATCAAACATTGATGTGTGTCTATAAATTTTTTGAGGATGTTTTAACATGTATTTTCTTTTCAAAAAAAGTGATCTCATCGATCTCACCTAATGTGGATCTCACACAAGTCTTGCCCTGCATATTCAAAATGCTCTTGTTGCTTTTTTAGTTGGGACTCCATGGCATGGTAAAGCTAGGTTTTCGGTTGTTATTTCCTTTCCCCCTTCCGTATGAAGTATGTATGCCTGCAAGGTGTCCGATGAAATGCCCCACCGATGTACATGTATTCAGTGAAGTCCGTTAACCCTTGGCGTTTTCTTGCTAAGATTGCTTGTCTTATGTAGATCTTCGTGTTTTCAGAGTATTTTTTTCTCTATTAACCCTACCAGGCAGCCCCATTCTGTCCAAAGCCTCAATATGCTTAACACATGGTTACGTTTGTGTTTCCTGACGTGTTCTGGTTCTGATGTTCTCCATGTATGTATATGCAGGGCCTTCAGCAGACAAAGCAGACCAGATGACCAATTATTATTCAAGACTACAGGAGGCATCGACCTCAAAAGGATCGAGCTAGGCCGTGGATTTCTGTATTACATGAATGCGATAATGATGACGGGTTGTCTTTTCGAATTTACAATGAGCTTCGTAAATGAGTTTTACCCAGTAACTGATCTCCTTGGTTTTTTGCTGTTACTGGTGATAATACACAAGATGGGGTTTTACACAATTCTTGGATACATTAGCGGGAAGGAAAGCCACATACTGTTGCAACTTTCTCCACCGGTTATTCCCATTATACTTGGGCTTTCAACATACTATAGAGACTTACATTGGTTCTATGGCTGGGCCGATTACTCACTTATCCCTGTATGGTTTGGCATCTACATTTTAGCAAGGTTTGGATCGCCTGGAAATAATTGTCCATTTCACAAAACAGTTAAATTAGTAGCACGACTATCACGTGCCATATTGCTTGTTGCAGCAATTTATCAGATTAACACCTGGTTTGAGTCTCTCGGCTGGTTGGTGCTGTTAGGTCCATCAGTGTTCGGCAACCTGCAAACTCCAATGGCTCTGGCGCGGATCATGGTGTCATGGGCCTGGCTTTTCTGGAATGAGATTCAAATTCATGACACCAAAAATGAAAATGTCAGGCTAGCGGTTACAGCCTTGTACATAATGGTGCTGTGCCAAGGGATACTATATTTGACGGCGTGCTTACTAGAGTCGTTATCCTTCTTGTTTCGGTCACTAGCTCTTGCCTGTGGACTCGTAGATAAGTTGGGGATGGAATCCATTGATCTCTACTATGAACAAGCCTATGACACCTTCTTGCAAGAAAGTCTGTTCGACACTACAAATAAGATGGGCCTTGTCACTTTTGCTATGGTTTGCATGAACCCCGACGCCTCACGAGACAAGAAGCATGCTGCTGTTCGTATCCTGGACTCCTTTGTGCAACAGCAAAACAAGACCGCTGGTTCTGAGACAGAGCTCGTCTCTCAAATCACACCATCCAACAAGGCAGTGACCACCTTGATTAGCATGTTGGGTTGGACAGTTAGTGAAGATGCAGATATCAGGCTATTCGCCGCAAAGGTCACGGCACATCTTGCTCCGTATCTACGGATCGCCGGGACTGCTGGAGCCATGCAGATGGTGTCTTCACTTCTTGACGCCCAAGATCAACCAATGACACATGAAATTTCAATACTGATTGTGGATGGTAATGGAGGTAATGCAGATGATCATCAAATAAGCAATGATTCAAGTTCTCCATCAAGGAATTCAACTTTGGACACTGAAGGAGGTCACGCATCAGCAATGCGAGGTTCCTCTCTAATACACACATCCTTTCTTTTTCTGATGGAGTGGTCACACAGATTCTGGCAGCACCTTAAGAAAATGCAGGCAATTCCACAGAAGGGTTTGAAGGATAACGACTCGCTCCCTGCACTGGGCATGCAAATCCTTGAAGGGCTTTCTCACGATCTCCACAATTGTGAAGAAGTCAGTAGAGAAACAGAGCTCATCCCAAAGATCATAAGATTCATAAGCTACATTCCTGGCACAACAACATCGCAGCGGGAAGAGATCGCCACTTCATCATTGAAATTAGTTGAAAAGCTTGCAAGCATCAAGGGGGAAGTTGGCATAAAACTGCGGCAAAAGATTTCTGAGAATCCATTCCTAATTGGCGACCTCGCCGAGATCTTGGAGAATGAGGGCAACTCCAGCTACCTAGTACAATCAAAGCTGGCAATAGATATCATCACCAAGATCACCACAGATACAAAAACTAGGCAGGAGATTGGGACGGTACAAGTTATCATTGACAAGCTGGTGCAGCAGTTTATTGGGGTATCAAATCCACTGCAAGCAGAGGCAGGGGAAGCACTTGCGATGTTGGCAATTGAGAGCCCTGACAACTGCTCTGCTATGTTGGACAAAACAGATTATGAGCTTATCGGGGATCTCGCCCACAAGCTTCAGTGTGGTACTCACGTGTGCCCAGCAGCAAGTCTACTCCAGAGTCTGTGCAAAAACTCAAGGCAATTACTTCGGAGCCATGAAGGTTCAAACAATCACCTGCCGTCTACCTTAACAATAGTGAGTCCTCTGAATTTGCTAGTACTTTTGAGTTCTCTGTATGTTACACCATGTGTTCTGTCTCTTAAATTCCGTAATCACCTATTGTCTACCTTGATAGTGGTGAGTCCTCTCAATTTCTAGTACTTTTGAGTTGCTTTTACGTTACACCACATGTTTTTCCTTTTAATTTCGAAATATTTTTGTGCATGTGCTGTCATTCTGATTTTCTTATGATCATTATTTTCTCACAAATAAGTTGTTCCTTCAGTTACACTCAAATGTCCAATTAAAATGAAGCCGATACCAAAATGATAACTAGCAGGCACTTGGATGATCAGAACAAGAGTGGTGTACTGCTATTTTTTTTTTCTTTTTTTTTTGAAAAGGAGGATAACCCCCGGCCTCTGCATCAAGGTGTACTGCTAGTTAAGCAAACTGTTATTTTCAGTTTTGCCGTTTCAATTTGGCCTATTCCTAGTGGCCAATTAGTGTGCAGATCACTTGAATTTGGAATTACTTACCAATCTATACAAACGCATGTTGTTCATACACTAATTAAAATGCTTCATTGCCGTGGAATTAATAACTAACCCTGAAGTAAAGCCTACGTTATCTGACATTTGTAGTACACCGTATTTGCAGGTCATGGGAAGCATAAAGGATGCAGAGGGCAAGCAGATGGAGGCCCTAATCGGCCTAGCTTCAAAAATCTGTAGTGTCATGTCAGAACGCATTGCCCCTGTTTTGGACCCGTTTGCAGATGATGAGGCATTTGTTAAGAAACTTGTGGGTGAACTCAACGCCCGCAAGAAACCAAGTCCTGATGAATATCCAGAAACGAGAAGCCTGCTGGTTGAGCTCACAGTATCCATCGTGGGATTCTGCCCTCGCTACGCACGCATCTTCAAGGAGCAGGGGATGATGGAAGCGCTGTCCAAGGTGGAACGTTACACGGGGAAGGTTTCAGAGGAGGCCAGAGCTCTGCGCACCATGGTCGCCACAGCAAAGAGGCTGATCGGCACCGATACGCCATGAGTTCAACATAGCCACTGTGAATTATTGCCGTCTTGTTGACGGCTGGTCTGTATCCGTCCACTGCTGCATGCAGGCTAGGCTAACAAGGCTTGAACTAGCCATTTTCTTATGATCAGTAAAATGTACTTGGTTCCCCTGTCTAGTACTTAGTACTTACCAACTTTCTTTGATAAGTCTCCAGTATTTACTTGCTGGCTTGCTGCCATGGCAAACTCTGGACAATACTCTTCCTTTGGACAATACCCGAATTTCTGTACTCAATTAGATAACACCAGGCCACTTATGGTTGCCCGGCCTTGTCTGTCAACAGTCATTCTTCAGTATGGTTCGGCCTAAGTTGTCAACTTTCTTGCTTTTATCACTGCCGAAGTGCCAAGTTCTTTCGATCTGCTTACCAGCCTCGTGCTTGTTTTCTATTACTCACATTCATCCTTGCAGTTATTTTGTCAGAACATTTACCATTCACTGGAAAAAGTCAGCTCGTGTACTGAAGGAGAGTCAGCTCGTGTACTGAAGGAGAGTGATGCATATCAGTTGAATAGAATTTTGAGATCGAAAATGTGCTATAGCACCCGGGAGTCCCGGCACCCTCTAATCTGGCCCGTACACCGACGATAAGATTCGTGCTGTTCCCTGCCGAGCTGCAGACGATTTGTAGTCTCAGTTAAGTCAGCAGGCTTTGTCAAGCAGGCAAACAGTGACCGCTCGCATGTGTAGCATGCAAGCTAGACTTTACAGGAGGTCATGCGGGTCCTGACCGAAGTGACAACACAGTCTGTTTGCATGCGCTTTATATTACCACCCCACCACGTGTTCGATAGCTTGGTCAGGCCAACACGGGTCCCTATGGATTGCACATCAGTGGCAGCTCCAATTACCACATACAGCCAATGCTTACTCCTCAGACCCCAATAGCTGCTCCACTTCAATTAATTAAGCAGGGAATTTGCAGAGTCAAACAAGGCCAGTCCTAGGCTGCAGCAGATAGAGTTGGTCAATGGCTACTGTAGTAAAGGCGAGATGTTTTGTCTAACTCGTTCACCTAGCGCATGCGGCAAAAATCACTGTTTTGATTTGTGGACGAAATAAAATCACAAAATAAATTGTTGATAAAAAAACTTTTTTGTGTAGCGCCCGACAGTTAGGCGTCATACTACACTGTGCAACGCCTGGCTGTCAGGCGCTACACGCCTGACCATCGTCGCACCCCGAGCTGACTGAAAAATGCTAAGTCAGTGTGTAACGTCTAAGAGCGCCTAGGCGTTGCACTAATTGCATAGCGCCTAGATTCTAGGGAGGGCGTGATCAATGGGAGGCTCGGGAGTCGGGTCCCTTTTCTCACGGGACGCGGTGAATGGAGTGCTGCGCAGGTGCACACTGCGTGGAGTGCCCCCGGTTTTATGGAGCGGACCGGGACGGTAAAATCGTTCGTGGTGGTAAAAAGTATATACAGCTAGAACGTGTCTTCTCGTTTTGTTCAGCCTCGGTCCACCTTTCTTTTACGGCCACGAGCGTACGTCAGTTGACTGTTTTCTTTCGTTGCAAGGGATGAGGGCATCTCTTGCGCTAGGTGCAACTAGTGCAACGCCTAGACAGTAGGTGCTACACGTCTAGCTCTTAGGCGTTACACATTGACTTGGCATTTTTCGGTCAATTCGAAGTGCGACGATAGTCAGGCGTGTAGCGCCTGAGAGCCAGGCGTTGCACAGTGTAGTATGACGCCTAGATGTCGGGCGCTATACAAAAAGGTCAGCCGGGTGAATTTTTTTTGTCAACAGTTTATTTTGTGATTTTGTTTCGTCCATAAGTCAAATCTGTCATTTTTGCCAACGCATGCATGTGATTCTTATGTCTTTTCTTCTGTTCTTTTCTTGATTGAAGAGAGAGGAGAAAGGTGAGGAGCATTTTTATGAGCCCGTGAGAGAGAAGAGGAATGGAAGGAGAGAGAGGCTGTGAGAGACGGAAGAGAGAGGAGAGAAAAGAACTGTTTTCTATAGATGGAGAGGCAGGGCCGTCTTCAGCAATTAGGGGGCCCGGGACGAAATGCATAATGGGACGTATTTTTTGAAAATAATTCACGTTACTAAAGATTAGACATGTTGTAAGTTTATAGTGAGATAAGGAAAAACTCAAAAAATCATATTACTAAAGATTACCCGAACCTTTAAACTTGACTGAGCAACTATCTTGAAAATATTTGACGTGTCAGCAACTATCTCTGAAAATAGCTCTTTGGATCAATATGAGGCCTGAACCTTCGGCTGTAGATCAATTAACAGTGATACTATTGATATATTGTACAATTAGGACGATGGCTAAGTAGGCTACGAAGAAATATAGGAACCGTCACTGTAACCTACAAGCCTAACAATTGACAGCATATCACACGGTCACATGGAGAATAAAATCTGCAGAACAAGTCTCACAGCGCAATGATGAAAAAATCTCATCACATGATAGATCATGCGTGCATGAATTTAATACAGAAATAAGGAAATGGGAGATAAAAGAAATCTGACTTGAACAATTTCTGATGGGGGAACAGTCAGGTGGCAGTCCGGTGGATGGACAGGAACTGGCGAACTGCAGCCGGCGGACGAATTTCCGTGACCGGTGATCATCAATAGCCGATTGATTCTCACCTCTTTTTTCTTTTATGGAATTGATTCTCATCCTGGATCTTCGTACCGGTAACCCTCGTACAGTACAGGGGAAACTAGGGCAACGGGCGGACGAGCGTACCTGTCTGGTGATCTCGCGTAGCGAACGGGCCCAACACGCAGGCACGAGGAAGCAATCGCGCATGAGCATCAGGCTGCTGGCTGCATACCGGGCTAGTTCTGCTGGGCTAATTTTTTTCAGATTAATTATACCTAATTACCACCCAATTTGGGGCCCATAATATTGGGGGCCCTGTGCGGTCGCCCAGTTTGGCCTTCCTCATCGACGGGGCTGTGGAGAGGCTGTGAACGGAGAGAGACGAAAGGTAGCAGGCCGACATATCATCTTCAATATCTATCCATCTTTTTTTCGGTAGGTAGTCAGGAGGAACAGGCCTAGAGTAGGTCCAGATTCATTCAAATATTGTGAACACTCCCACGCTTAACGATGCAGTACACCTGCTAATTGATTCCAACGCTTCAGTGCATGGCACAGATCTCCAGACGCCATATTCTGCATGGACGGTACAGATAACAGGGTGTCTAGGCACCCGGTGCTAAAAATCCAGTCTCGTCTTTTGAGATCCATCGATCACAGTCAACATTTTGTTGTATTGCCTAGGTCCCTGGCTTAGGCACATAAGTTTTCACTTTTCAGTAACAGAGTCGGTTTCTAGATGTTCTCCTCTAGAAAAAAAAACATTTTAGTATCCTAAACGACGATGTTCTCTTGTATTGGCCTTGACTGTCGACAAACAGTGGAAAGCTGCCGGTGTAACTGACTGCTCCTTTCGGATGTAAATGGGACTACAAATGACGGGAATAGAAGTTAATTTACACCTTGCACTTGGCATTGGCGACGGAGAATCATTCTTCAGTACGGCTCGAAGTAAGATTCTGAACTTTCTTGCTTTGTCTGTGTCGGCTGTGAAGCTAACACTTCGTTTGATCTCTCCTATAGTGAATGCAGGGGGGCAAGCAATGCAATGGCTCCAACCTGAAACTGGATTACTCTTCTCTGCCTGGCAAGCCATGGTGGTTCTTTGCTCAACTCAAGACCGCCAACATCATGCACCTGCAAACCTTGGCTGTTACTGAATTAGAGTCATGCAGATCGGCTGAAGAGTGTTTTTGAGATACATACTTTCTGTGATTTATTTTAGAACTGCTGCAATGCCAAAATTAAAAGATTGCACACAAAAAAGAGTGCTGGAGGATGAGCTCTGAATACACGTTAATTTACACTCCCCTTAAAGTACGTACCTCTTCGTGCCGAGGTACTCCCGAGACCCGAAGCTCAGTTAAGAGTTTGAGTTCCGCTTCGGTAGAAGCCCTACAAACCGTATAAAGGGTAATATGGACTTTTCACATTTTCGTATATACGATGAGTCGCCCGTAGGTATGTATATACATATAGGCCAATATGTTTATCTTTTTTCTTCTCTTCACTTAAGGTTTCACTTTTTTTTAAATGTAAAAATAATGCAGCCAGCATGGTTCGAACTAGAAACCTCCCTTTAGACTATACAACAA
Source organism: Triticum aestivum (assembly GCF_018294505.1). Taxonomy (NCBI): domain Eukaryota; kingdom Viridiplantae; phylum Streptophyta; class Magnoliopsida; order Poales; family Poaceae; genus Triticum; species Triticum aestivum. The sequence goes on from NC_057814.1 coordinate 620,878,058, forward strand.
GGTAGCCAACAGACCACATTAGTAGTTGCGACATTTATTGGTATGACAGCTCTCTTAGTTATAATACGCAGTGGGTTTCCAATTTTTTTGCCGAGTTTAATTCTGTTTTTTTCCCTACTTTTTTCCATTTTTCGTTTCTTTTTAAAAATCGTGAACTTTTATTAAATTTATGAAATATTTTCCAAGTCTGTGAACTTGTTTCGAATCCCTATTAAAAAAAATCTGTGAACCCTTTTTCAAAACATGTGATTTTTTTTCAAAAATGATGAACTTTTTTTCACATACGATGAGTTTTTTAAATCCAGCTGGCAAGCTGAGGTTCCCAAAATCGGGAACATTGTGTTGCATCTTTCTTTGGTAAACTTTTTTTTTTGAAAATCTATAAAAAATTCAAATCCATGAACATTTTTCTAAAAACTGATGTGCTTTTCAAAATCTGCAAACGCAGGCCAACCTAATAGGCGCCTGACAGGAGCGATGTTGTCGCCTAGTTGGGCCAAAGCCTAAGCATTGTTTTCTTTTATATTTTTTTCTTCTCTTTTCATGTTAATTCATTTTTCTTCTTTTTGAACTTTATTATTGTTTTAAAACTTGGTTACCTTTTAAGATAGTAGTTTTAAATATATTTTTACATCAAACCTGGCATATATGCCTATCATGGGCATGCCCACATGGTAGCAAAAGTTAAGACCATTTCATGAATGGCAAAAAAAAATTCAACGGAGGGTGTTCGGGTGGCCACAAGGTTCCGCTTGAGACCCTGTATCCCGACATCCTTGAAATGGCCTAAATTTCCATGGCCTTGTATGATCAATTCAAGGCATGCCAAGTTATTGTTGGGGATCGTAGCAGAAATTAAAATTTCCTACGCATCACCAAGATCAATCTATGGAGTTTACTAGCAACGAGAGGGGAGGAGTGCATCTACATACCCTTGTAGATCGCGAGCGGAAGCGTTCAAGAGAACGGGGTTGATGGAGTCGTACTCCTCGTGATCCAAATCACCGATGATCCAAGCGCCGAACGGACGGCACCTCCGCGTTCAACACACGTATGGAGCGGTGACGTCTCCCACGCCTTGATCCAGCAAGGAGGAGGGAGAGGTTGAGGAAGAAGGCTCCAACAGCAGCACGACGGCGTGGTGGTGGTGGAGTGACAGTTCTCCGGCAGGGCTTCGCCAAGCACACGCGGAGGAGGAGAGGTGTTGGGGAGGGGAGGGGCTGCGCCTTGGATGTGGTGCTGCAGCCCTCCCCTCACCCCTCTATTTATAGGGAGAAGGGGGAAGGGGGCCGGCCCCTCTAGATGAGATCTAGAGGGGGGGCGGCGGCCAAGGGGGAGGTGGCTTGCCCCCCAAGCAAGGGGGGCGCCCCCCTTTAGGGTTCCCCCAAACCCTAGGCGCATGGGCCCTAGGGGGGTTGGCGCCCAGCCCACTAAGGGCTGGTTCCCTTCCACCTACAGCCCATAAGGCCCTCCGGGGCAGGTGGACCCTCCCGGTGGACCCCCGGAACCCCTCCGGTGGTCCCGGTACAATACCGGTATACCCCCGAATATTTCCGGTGACCGTATGGTGACTTCCCATATATAAATCTTTACCTCCGGACCATTCCGGAACTCCTCGTGACGTCCGGGATCTCATCCGGGACTCCGAACAACATTCGGTAATCACATACAAACCTTCCTTATAACCCTAGCGTCATCGAACCTTAAGTGTGTAGACCCTACGGGTTCGGGAATCATGCAGACATGACCGAGACACCTCTCTAGCCAATAACCAACAGCGGGATCTGGATACCCATGTTGGCTCCCACATGTTCCACGATGATCTCATCGGATGAACCACGATGTCGAGGATTCAAGCAATCCCGTATACAATTCCCTTTGTCAATCGGTACTTTACTTGCCCGAGATTCGATCGTCGGTATCCCAATACCTCGTTCAATCTCGTTACCGGCAAGTCACTTTACTCGTTCCGTAATGCATGATCCCGTGACTAACTACTTAGTCACATTGAGCTCATTATGATGATGCAATACCGAGTGGGCCCAGAGATACCTCTCCGTCATACGGAGTGACAAATCCCAGTCTCGATCCGAGCCAACCCAACAGACACTTTCGGAGATACCTGTAGTGCACCTTTATAGCCACCCAGTTACGTTGTGACGTTTGGTACACCCAAAGCATTCCTACGGTATCCGGGAGTTGCACGATCTCATGGTCTAAGGAAATGATACTTGACATTAGAAAAGCTTTAGCAAACGAACTACACGATCTAGTGCTATGCTTAGGATTGGGTCTTGTCCATCACATCATTCTCCTAATGATGTGATCCCGTTATCAATGACATCCAATGTCCATGGTCAGGAAACCGTAACCATCTATTGATCAACGAGCTAGTCAACTAGAGGCTCACTAGGGACATGTTATGGTCTATGTATTCACACATGTATTACGATTTCCGGATAACACAATTAAAGCATGAACAATAGACAATTATCATGAACAAGGAAATATAATAATAACCATTTTATTATTGCCTCTAGGGCATATTTCCAACAGTCTCCCACTTGCACTAGAGTCAATAATCTAGTTACATTGTGATGAATCGTACACCCATAGAGTTCTGGTGTTGATCATGTTTCGCTCGTGGAAGAGGTTTAGTCAACGGATCTGCGACATTCAAATCCGTATGCACTTTACAAATATCTATGTCTCCATTTTGAACATTTTCACGAATGGAGTTGAAGCGACGCTTGATGTGCCTGGTCTTCTTGTGAAACCTGGGCTCCTTGGCAAGGGCAATAGCTCCAGTGTTGTCACAGAAGAGAGTCATCGGCCCCGATGCATTGGGAATAACTCCTAGGTCGGCAATGAACTCCTTCATCCAGATTGCTTCATGTGCTGCCTCCGAGGCTGCCATGTACTCTGCTTCACATGTAGATCCCGCCACGACGCTTTGCTTGCAACTGCACCAGCTGACTGCCCCACCATTCAAAATGTACACGTATCCGGTTTGTGACTTAGAGTCATCCAGATCTGTGTCGAAGCTAGCATCGACGTAACCCTTTACGACGAGCTCTTCGTCACCTCCATAAACGAGAAACATATCCTTAGTCCTTTTCAGGTACTTCAGGATGTTCTTGACCGCTGTCCAGTGTTCCATGCCGGGATTACTTTGGTACCTTCCTACCAAACTTACGGCAAGGTTTACATCAGGTCTGGTACACAGCATGGCATACATAATAGACCCTATGGCCGAGGCATAGGGGACGACACTCATCTTTTCTCTATCTTCTGCCGTGGTCGGGCATTGAGCCGTGCTCAATCTCACACCTTGCAATACAGGCAAGAACCCCTTCTTGGACTGATCCATATTGAACTTCTTCAATATCTTGTCAAGGTATGTGCTTTGTGAAAGACCTATGAGGCGTCTCGATCTATCTCTATAGATCTTGATGCCTAATATGTAAGCAGCTTCTCCAAGGTCCTTCATTGAAAAACACTTATTCAAGTAGGCCTTTATACTTTCCAAGAATTCTATATCATTTCCCATCAATAGTATGTCATCCACATATAATATGAGAAATGCTACAGAGCTCCCACTCACTTTCTTGTAAACACAGGCTTCTCCATAAGTCTGTGTAAACCCAAACGCTTTGATCATCTCATCAAAGCGAATGTTCCAACTCCGAGATGCCTGCACCAGCCCATAGATTGAGCGCTGGAGCTTGCATACTTTGTCAGCATTCTTAGGATCGACAAAACCTTCCGGCTGCATCATATACAATTCTTCCTTAAGGAAGCCGTTAAGGAATGCCGTTTTGACGTCCATTTGCCATATTTCATAATCGTAGAATGCGGCAATTGCTAACATGATTCGGACGGACTTCAGCTTCGCTACGGGTGAGAAGGTCTCATCGTAGTCAACTCCTTGAACTTGTCGATAACCCTTAGCGACAAGTCGAGCTTTATAGATGGTAACATTTCCATCCGCGTCCGTCTTCTTCTTAAAGATCCATTTATTTTCTATCGCTCGCCGATCATCGGGCAAGTCTGTCAAAGTCCATACTTTGTTTTCATACATGGATCCTATCTCGGATTGCATGGCTTCAAGCCATTTGTTGGAATCTGGGCCCGCCATTGCTTCTTCATAGTTCGAAGGTTCACCGTTGTCCAACAACATGATTTCCAGGACAGGGTTGCCGTACCACTCTGGTGCGGAACGTGTCCTTGTGGACCTACGAAGTTCAGTGGTAACTTGATCATGATCGTCATCATTAACTTCCTCTCTAGTCGGTGCAGGCACCACAGAAACATTTTCTTGTGCTGCGCTACTTTCTGGTTCGAGAGGGGTCATCTCATCAAGTTCCACTTTCCTCCCACTTACTTCTTTCGAGAGAAACTCTTTCTCCAGAAAGGACCCGTTCTTGGCAACGAAGATCTTGCCTTCGGATCTGAGGTAGAAGGTATACCCAATGGTTTCCTTAGGGTATCCTATGAAGACGCATTTTTCCGACTTGGGTTCGAGCTTTTCAGGTTGAAGTTTCTTGACATAAGCATCGCATCCCCAAACTTTAAGAAACGACAGCTTAGGTTTCTTTCCAAACCATAATTCATACGGTGTCGTCTCAACGGATTTCGACGGAGCCCTATTTAAAGTGAATGCGGCAGTCTCTAAAGCATAACCCCAGAATGATAGCGGTAGATCGGTAAGAGACATCATAGATCGCACCATATCCAATAGAGTGCGATTACGACGTTCGGACACACCATTACGCTGAGGTGTTCCAGGCGGCGTGAGTTGTGAAACAATTCCACATTTCCTTAAGTGTGTGCCAAATTCGTGACTCAAATATTCCCCTCCACGATCTGATCGTAAGAACTTTATTTTCCTGTCACGTTGATTCTCAACCTCACTCTGAAATTCCTTGAACTTTTCAAAGGTCTCAGACTTGTGTTTCATTAAGTAGACATACCCATATCTACTCAAGTCATCAGTGAGGGTGAGAACATAACGATAGCCACCGCGAGCCTCAACGCTCATTGGACCGCACACATCAGTATGTATGATTTCCAATAAGTTGGTTGCTCGCTCCATTGTTCCGGAGAACGGAGTCTTGGTCATTTTGCCCATGAGGCATGGTTCGCACGTGTCAAATGATTCATAATCAAGAGACTCCAAAAGTCCATCTGCATGGAGTTTCTTCATGCGTTTGACACCAATGTGACCAAGGCGGCAGTGCCACAAGTATGTGGGACTATCATTATCAACCTTACATTTCTTGGCATTCACACTATGAATATGTGTAACATCACGTTCGAGATTCATTAAGAATAAACCATTGACCAGCGGGGCATGACCATAAAACATATCTCTCATATAAATAGAACAACCATTATTCTCGGATTTAAATGAGTAGCCATCTCGCATTAAACGAGATCCAGATACAATGTTCATGCTCAAAGCTGGCACTAAATAACAATTATTGAGGTTTAAAACTAATCCCGTAGGTAAATGTAGAGGTAGCGTGCCGACGGCGATCACATCGACCTTGGAACCATTCCCGACGCGCATCGTCACCTCGTCCTTTGCCAGTCTCCGCTTATTCCGCAGCTCCTGCTTTGAGTTACAAATATGAGCAACCGCACCGGTATCAAATACCCAGGAGCTACTACGAGCGCTGGTTAGGTACACATCAATAACATGTATATCACATATACCTTTGGTATTGCCGGCCTTCTTATCCGCTAAGTACTTGGGGCAGTTCCGCTTCCAGTGACCGTTTCCCTTGCAATAAAAGCACTCAGTCTCAGGCTTGGGTCCATTCTTTGTCTTCTTCCCGGCAGCTTGCTTACCGGGCGCGGCAACTCCCTTGCCGTCTTTCTTGAAGTTCTTCTTACCCTTGCCTTTCTTGAACTTAGTGGTCTTATTCACCATCAACACTTGATGTTCCTTTTTGATCTCCACCTCCGCTGATTTCAGCATTGAATATACCTCAGGAATGGTCTTTTCCATCCCCTGCATATTGAAGTTCATCACAAAGCTCTTGTAGCTAGGTGGGAGCGACTGAAGGATTCTGTCAACGACCGCGTCATCCGGGAGATTAACTCCCAGCTGAGACAAGCGGTTGTGCAACCCAGACATTTTGAGTATGTGTTCGCTGACGGAACTATTCTCCTCCATCTTACAACTGTAGAACTTGTCGGAGACTTCATATCTCTCGACCCGGGCATGAGCTTGGAAAACCATTTTCAGCTCTTGGAACATCTCATATGCTCCGTGCTGCTCGAAACGCTTTTGGAGCCCCGGTTCTAAGCTGTAAAGCATGCCGCACTGAACCAGGGAGTAATCATCAACACGTGTTTGCCAGGCGTTCATAACGTCTTGGTTTGCTGGGACGGGTGCTTCACCTAGCGGTGCTTCAAGGACATATGCTTTCTTGGCAGCTATGAGGATGATCCTCAAGTTCCGGACCCAGTCCGTATAGTTGCTACCATCGTCTTTCAGCTTGGTTTTCTCTAGGAACGCGTTGAAGTTGAGGTTGACATTAGCGTGGGCCATTTGATCTACAAGACATATTGTAAAGATTTTAGACTAAGTTCATGATAATTAAGTTCATCTAATCAAATTATTAATGAACTCCCACTCAGACAGACATCCCTCTAGTCATCTAAGTGATACATGATCCGAGTCAACTAGGCCGTGTCCGATCATCACGTGAGACGGACTAGTCATCATCGGTGAACATCTTCATGTTGATCGTATCTGCTATACGACTCATGCTCGACCTTTCGGTCTCTTGTGTTCCGAGGCCATGTCTGTACATGCTAGGCTCGTCAAGTCAACCTAAGTGTATTGCGTGTGTAAATCTGGCTTACACCCGTTGTATGCGAACGTTAGAACCTATCACACCCGATCATCACGTGGTGCTTCGGAACAACGAACCTTCGCAACGGTGCACAGTTAGGGGGAACACTTTCTTGAAATTTTAGCGAGGGATCATCTTATTTATGCTACCGTCGTTCTAAGCAAATAAGATATAAAACATGATAAACATCACATGCAATCAAATAGTGACATGATATGGCCAATATCATTTTGCTCCTTTTGATCTCCATCTTCGGGGCGCCATGTTCATCATCGTCACCGGCATGACACCATGATCTCCATCATCATGATCTCCATCATCGTGTCTTCATGAAGTTGTCTCGCCAACTATTACTTCTACTACTATGGCTAACGGTTAGCAATAAAGTAAAGTAATTACATGACGTTCCAGTTGACACGCAGGTCATAAATAAATTAAGACAACTCCTATGGCTCCTGCCGGTTGTCATACTCATCGACATGCAAGTCGTGATTCCTATTACAAGAACATGATCAATCTCATACATCACATATATCATTCATCACATCCTTCTGGCCATATCACATCACATGACACTTGCTGCAAAAACAAGTTAGACGTCCTCTAATTGTTGTTGCAAACTTTTACGTGGCTGCTATAGGTTTCTAGCAAGAACGATTCTTACCTACGCCAAAACCACAACGTGATATGCCAATTTCTATTTACCCTTCATAAGGACCCTTTTCATCGAATCCGATCCGACTAAAGTGGGAGAGACAGACACCCGCTAGCCACCTTATGCAACTAGTGCATGTCAGTCGGTGGAACCTGTCTCACGTAAGCGTACGTGTAAGGTCGGTCCGGGCCGCTTCATCCCACGATGCCGCCGAATCAAGATAAGACTAGTAACGGCAAGTAAATTGACAAAATCGACGCCCACAACAACTTGTGTTCTACTCGTGCATAGAAACTACGCATAGACCTAGCTCATGATGCCACTGTTGGGGATCGTAGCAGAAATTAAAATTTTCTACGCATCACCAAGATCAATCTATGGAGTTTACTAGCAACGAGAGGGGAGGAGTGCATCTACATACCCTTGTAGATCGCGAGCGGAAGCGTTCAAGAGAACGGGGTTGATGGAGTCGTACTCGTCGTGATCCAAATCACCGATGATCCAAGCGCCGAACGGACGGCACCTCCGCGTTCAACACACGTACGGAGCGGTGACGTCTCCCACGCCTTGATCCAGCAAGGGGGAGGGAGAGGTTGAGGAAGAAGGCTCCAACAGCAGCATGACGGCGTGGTGGTGGTGGAGTGACAGTTCTCCGGCAGGGCTTCGCCAAGCACACGCGGAGGAGGAGAGGTGTTGGGGAGGGGAGGGGCTGCGCCTTGGATGTGGTGCTGCAGCCCTCCCCTCACCCCTCTATTTATAGGGAGAAGGGGAAGGGGGCCGGCCCCTCTAGATGAGATCTAGAGGGGGGCGGCGGCCAAGGGGGAGGTGGCTTGCCCCCCAAGCAAGGGGGGCGCCCCCCTTTAGGGTTCCCCCCAAACCCTAGGCGCATGGGCCCTAGGGGGGTTGGCGCCCAGCCCACTAAGGGCTGGTTCCCTTCCACCTACAGCCCATAAGGCCCTCCGGGGCAGGTGGACCCTCCCGGTGGACCCCCGGAACCCCTCCGGTGGTCCCGGTACAATACCGGTATACCCCCGAATATTTCCGGTGACCGTATGGTGACTTCCCATATATAAATCTTTACCTCCGGACCATTCCGGAACTCCTCGTGACGTCCGGGATCTCATCCGGGACTCCGAACAACATTCGGTAATCACATACAAACCTTCCTTATAACCCTAGCGTCATCGAACCTTAAGTGTGTAGACCCTACGGGTTCGGGAATCATGCAGACATGACCGAGACACCTCTCTAGCCAATAACCAACAGCGGGATCTGGATACCCATGTTGGCTCCCACATGTTCCACGATGATCTCATCGGATGAACCACGATGTCGAGGATTCAAGCAATCCCGTATACAATTCCCTTTGTCAATCGGTACTTTACTTGCCCGAGATTCGATCGTCGGTATCCCAATACCTCGTTCAATCTCGTTACCGGCAAGTCACTTTACTCGTTCCGTAATGCATGATCCCGTGACTAACTACTTAGTCACATTGAGCTCATTATGATGATGCAATACCGAGTGGGCCCAGAGATACCTCTCCGTCATACGGAGTGACAAATCCCAGTCTCGATCCGAGCCAACCCAACAGACACTTTCGGAGATACCTGTAGTGCACCTTTATAGCCACCCAGTTACGTTGTGACGTTTGGTACACCCAAAGCATTCCTACGGTATCCGGGAGTTGCACGATCTCATGGTCTAAGGAAATGATACTTGACATTAGAAAAGCTTTAGCAAACGAACTACACGATCTAGTGCTATGCTTAGGATTGGGTCTTGTCCATCACATCATTCTCCTAAGGATGTGATCCCGTTATCAATGACATCCAATGTCCATGGTCAGGAAACTGTAACCATCTATTGATCAACGAGCTAGTCAACTAGAGGCTCACTAGGGACATGCTATGGTCTATGTATTCACACATGTATTACGATTTCCAGATAACACAATTAAAGCATGAACAATAGACAATTATCATGAACAAGGAAATATAATAATAACCATTTTCTTATTGCCTCTAGGGCATATTTCCAACAGTTATTTTGGTTTTCGACAACTTTTTGCATTTTCTGAAATTTTCTCGGTCAAAAAAGAGCGATAAATGGCAGGATGTGTCGCAAACTTGCATACGGCATCGGAAGTCGTTCAAACCTGACATGGATGCCAACCATTAGCATGCCCACATGCTTACAAAAGTTGGGGTCATTTGAAGAATGTCCAAACAGAGACAATGTTTAATGGATGGTGTTCGGTTAGGCTAGAAGGCTTCGCCTCAGAGCACGTTGTTTCCCGACATGTCGTAACTTGCATATGGTGTCGGTAATCATTTAAACCAGGCATGGATGTCTACCACGGGCATGCCCCCCTACTTGCAAAAGCTGAGGTCATTTTAAGAATGTCCAAAACTAGATCATGTTCAACGGAGGGTGTTTCATAAAGCTAGAAGAGCCTGTTTTAAAGCACGTTGTCTTTCCACATCTGTCAAATGGCCCCAGTTTTTTTTCACAAACTTATGTGACCAATTCAAGGCATTATGCCAAGTTGTTTGGATTCTTGACAAATTTTGTATTTTCTGGAGTTTTCTCGGTGAAAAGGGTCTGATATCTTGCCGGACGTATGGCAACGTGCAAACAATGTCGGAAGTCGTTTAAACCTGGCTCGGATGCCTCATATGTTCGTGCCAGGCTACTGCCAGAAGTTGGAGTCATTTATCCATGGTCCAAAAAAACACCAGTTGAGAGGAGTGTGTTAGACTAAGCCAGGCGGATGGATCTCTAAGCATGTAAATTTTCCTGATTTGAATGCTTTAGTTATTTGCAGTTTTCGTCATTATCAATTAACATGAATATTTTCTCATATCGTAACCACTTCTTGAAATTTTGTCAATAATTTTGACGTTTCAAATTGTGTATGAAAATTTTATAAAGTTGAACATTTTATCAAAATTGTTAACAAATTTCCAATAATTTATATTGAAGACAAATTGCATACTACGTACTTTTTTTAAAATTTATCAACTTTTTAAATTTGGGAACAAAAATATAAAAAATGGGAACATACATACATGATACAATGGCTGTTTGGAGACACATACACATACACTAGACTACATGCATGAATCTATCACGAAGAAATCAACAAAAATGACATGCGCGCACACACGTGTACAAGTATAGCTTGCACAAATCGATTTGAGATTTGCCATGTGTCCATGTGGTACTTGCTACGTTCCTCCACACAAAATAAATACTAGATCGGCAACGCGCCTTGGCGCGAGGGTGCCGGTCCTAACGATATGGCCAAGCCGTGGAAGATCAAACGGCATGATGCATTAGTATGAAGGCAAGTTTAGCACATGTAACAAGACAACCAATTATCGAGTTCAATGGTAAGATGAAACATTCACACTATACCAGAAGTGTAACATCATCGAGTTTAACATGGTCATGAGATTGTAAAAGCTAACCCGTCCCGGAAGCAAGGCAACATCCAATTCAGCACGGTCATATGATTACAAAAGCTAATTAGCTAACATTAAGTTCAGTAATATGAGCAGGAACACAAGAGAGCAAAAGCCAACAGTGGCAATAGAGAGATAAAACTACGATGCCATAGCTTGGTTCAATTGCCTCCATGAGTGCCATTCCATTTGAGATGCGACGCCAAAAATGACCAACAAAATATCAGTGACGTTTGTCCTGCTTCCAATGTCTCTGTTTCGTGCCTAGCAAATTTGGCAAAATTTCTCATAATTCTTAAATATATCACTTTAAATATGAAAACTGATACATGCACACATATGTAATGAAATTAAACTTGAGTAATGCAACAGCAGAGTGAAAGTGTCATGAATATGGGAAGAAATGTTACAAATGTTCTGCATCCTTTTGACACTACCAATCCAAAGTGATTATTTCAATGGGCAATTTTTTTTAACGAGCTTTAGTTAAATTATGTTCTTGATGAATAACAGTGCCTCTGAACTGTACATGACCATAAGAAGTGCATCCATAGACACACCCTTTTGCTTTGATATTATGATATACAAAAATCCTTGATAAATAAAGTGTATATAAGTCAGTAGTATAACAAACTACCTGGATAGACTGGGCCTCAATGGAACCTCCTAGAGTATTGATCCATACATGGCGTAGGTGCACCACTACCGACCAACTCCAACACCATGCTAACAGCCCGCCTTGCCGATACCTACCCGCCCACACTTGGTCCTCTTGCCTGGGACACTGCATAGCAGGCACCACATAAACTTGATCACACAAACCTTAATCAATTTTCTGCTTGCAAAATAAAAGAGCATATTCCTAAACCACAAAGATGGGACGACGACCATCTCGGTCAGAGGAGGTAGTGTATGATTAAAAAAATAGTAGTTTGTTGTACTAAAAAATTGTAGAAATTGGGGTGGACATCCGTGGATCTACCATGTAAGGAATATACCGAACATAATTTGGTCTCACTATTGGTAGAGCTTAGAGAACAACAAAGTAATGCAGAAAACAAAACATGGGACTGTACATATTCTACATAACACACCACTGCACCATATATATACAAGACAGATCAATTAGAAGGGGCAACTTGTGCTCTGTTTATGAGAGAAATAAATCAAATAATATTGCAAGAGACTGAAAAATGATGGCAAGAACAAATCAAATAATATTGCAAGGTACAACACATTATGAAAGATCATACCTCGACAAAGCAAACCAGGGACAGTAGATCCACAGATGGCCACTGCAATTTCTACAATTATGCAAAATAAAATACAAGGTAAGAAAATCACTGAATTATAATTGGAAACTGAATTTTGCTCTGAACCATAGCATGCACTTGACAAAGTTAAATACCCAGAAGGAAAATATCATATGCGGTAAAGATCATGGAGAGATCGAATTGATTGGAGTCTCTACTAAACACTTATCGGCTTCATCATATGGCCATTATGCTTGCTTCTGACAATTATGCTTCTGACTAAAGTACAAAACTATCCAATGAGATCGGAAACGCGCCTTGGCCCTAGGGTGCCGGTTACAACGTTGTGACCAATTACGTAATGCACAATTTGATAGCTCTGTTGATAAGAAATCACATAGGACTAAAAAATTCACTACCTTTAACTATGTAATCACCTGGAAAAAAATTGCATAATTGTTATGATAATCCTGCTGGTACAAACTATGATAGTTAGGATAATAACCTTGGTGTTTTCGTATGGAAAAAAACACCAACAATCATGAGGCCAATCCGTAAGGTACATGGTTCACATACGTATTCTAGATGCAACAATTGATCAGCATACAAAATGATTTGAAATTTCCTCGCAAACATATAGAACATGGAAGCAAATTGCAGATAGAAGAGAAATAAGGCAACATGCAAAACAGAAACTGGCCTCACAATGATACCTGTTACTTTTGCGATCAAGCGATCGTGGCCCAAAATTTCAAAATGAAGCTTGAAGATTCAAATCAATAAAAAGTACACTGTCACTGCTTGCACAGGCTAGCACCTCTGGAATGGGAGAAATAGAAGTCTTCCAACAGAAAACTAAGGCTGTGCCCTTACTTTTTCACTTGATTAGAGATGATATTAGCCTCACCGCTGATGAGTATGTGAAGTAACCCCTCTTTGTTGTACAGCCGAGAGAGCTCCAGACTTCCTTTTTCCTTTTTTTTCCTTTAACTTTACTCACTCCGTGGGACAGCAGGGATTCTATTCTTCGCTTTCAAAAATGAAAATTGTGTCATCCAGTTAGAAGTCTCCAAGTTTGTTACGGTGTAAAGTTATGTAGCAGAAATCTTAACTCATCTATTATTTATGCTGACAGTAAAATCAGCATAGTTACATAATACTGAAGTGCATCCTTAGAACAAAAATAACAGGGAGATCTTAATGCCTATAAAAATGGAAAATGACACCATTGAATAGACAAACTAATATATATTATTTGGAAATGTGTATTTATATGGTCATCGAATAATAATTAAATCAGAGTAGTAAATAGATGTCAGAGGATCCTAATTCTACAGTCTGTACTCCAAATACCAACAATGGCATTTTCAGGAAAGTTGTAACATAATAAGGTAATGAGGTAGCATAAGAGTACGATTAATTCAGAGCAATATGAATGGAATAATCCCTGAAGACAATCATTAGTACAGAGCACATATGATGAACATTAATTCAGAGCTAACCTTCCAGAATATGACCCTGTTCCATCTCACGCAGTACCTTCTTTGCTGCAGTTATGGGACGCTGTAGTTTCTTATTTTCGTTCCAATCCTGTAACGTAGAATATTCAGAGAAGAAATATTACCATTCAGTACTAATTTAGTGTAACGAAAGCTGCAAAAGGGGTAAAATGCTTCCATAGCAGAATCTGAAACAATCATTTTAACTACTACCACTGTCCTATAATATAAGACGTTTTACAGTTCACAATATTTTGAAACCCGAAATCAATCCATGATATTGTAGAGGTTTCTAACTATAACCACTTTAGCTCTATAAGGTTAACATTATGTCTGATGAGAAAGAGTTGCAGTTGCAATTAACAGAATTAAATTAATTTTTGTGACACCGTAAAACTGGAGTGATGTCAATCAAGTCAACAACCTATACAACGAAACCTATGCAACAGAAATATCTTTTATCTAAGGATTAGTGTCAAATTGATTTGCGAAAAAAATTGGATTTACAATCTGCAACCCTATGTTTGTCCCATTTATCCCAAAACTTCAAGCCATGTTTGTGGATTAAGAAATGAGGTCAGACCATATATTCTTTCTATTTGTATAAGACTACAAAGTTTTGAACTTCACGCAGTCAGTGATATTCTACTTGTAACATAAGTATTCCCTCCGTTCGGAAATAACTGACGCAGTTTTCAGTATTCCGTTACCATTCACCTAGCACAAATTACAATTCAATTAGCAACAAATATTTCTACCCAACATAGTCCTTGGCCAGGGTCAGGGGACCTTGAATCCTAGAAATCTGTAGAGGATGCATCATCTAGAGCAATCTATCACAACTCACAAAATCACCCAAGAGGCAGGTACAGACTATGTTAACCATTTACTTGTACAGAATATGTTAACTTACACGATGCCCGAGAAATTTCTCACCGGCAGCGGATTAATTAATTTTATGATTAACACACAAGGTCGAGCTAGCCACCAACGACACCAGAACTACCATCTCATGTCTTCTCACAAACATCCAGTCAAAAACTGAAACTTCATCTCATCAGAATCATATTAGCTTTGTCCACAAATCTCAGCAAAAATATTAGTAGAATAAATCTAGTCACGGAATGGAGCGCAGGCAGGATGGGAACAGATGCAACTTACCCCATAAACCACGACTCCTTGGGCTTGCTCTACATGTGTCATGAGAGGAGAGAGATCGGGAGGGGTGGGATGCAGAGAGTGGCTGACCTTGAGCGGTAGTGGTTGTGGTGACCGTGCCGGCGGCGGCACAGCTTCGGAGCAGTTTCACTGGAAGAACAACCATGGCGTTGGGCAGAATCGCCTGTGGCGGCGGATCCCCATTCCCCTCGCGTCGAGCGGCTTGATCGCGCATCTCCTCGGCTCGATCCCGCACCTCCTTGTCGATCCAATCCCGCACCTCCTTGTCGATCCAATCCCGCACCTCCTGCGCTCCTCGCATCATGGCTGTACGGAGGCAGACCAACCGCTCCTCGCATCATGGTGTCTCCTTCCGGTGATGGCGAGGGGCGACCTCGACGAGGAGAGCAGCGCCGACGGCGATCTCAACGGGGGAAGAGCAACGGGGAGGAGAGGAGGACGGGCGCACGAGAGGGTGCGGGGATAGGGCGGCGGCTAGGCAGGTGGGCAAGAAGCGCTAGGTTTTCAGTCACCACGGTGTTGTTTCGGTTTTATATGCCTACTATGTGTGAAATGATGAAAATGCCCTCGCCCGGGCACCCAATTTAAAGGCGGTGGCACGGTCGCTGCGACACTGTTTCGATCTACAGTCTCACGTTTCGATCCAACGAACGAGATCATCTAGAGGCTCGATCTGACGGCCGGAATCACATCAAGAAACGGATCTGACGGCCGAGGGTCGCTAAACTCGGAGAACGTCCAGATTCTCCCACTATGTATCTTATGGGATGGGATACACGCATAGAACCCTTGAACAACTTGAGTAGTACAAAGATTCTCAAAAAAAAAACTTGAGGAGTACAAAGTAATACAGGCAATTTACATTTTCAGTAGCGGTGGCGTAGTCCAGTGGCAAGATACCCTGAACTAGACTACGAGGTTATGAGTTCGACCCCTCATTCTAGTTTTCTTGATTTTTCCAGCATTTTTACCTAGCGCGCTCAAATGGCAAGTGGCCTCTCGTCTGGCGGGCCGGCCCAGTTGTGCACCGTATCCATGCTCGGTAATTACTCAAAAAAAAAAACCCCGAAGATGATGTACTTTCAAAATGACCATCATGCTCTTTATTATGAAGGGGTATGGGGTAATCTTAACCATAGGGGGGGGGGGGGGGGGGGGTCTACCGAAGCAGAAGTGATACTGGCTGGCAGTTCCCCTTCCTCACCTTACCTTTTTCTCCGGCGGCGGCGGCGGCGGGGAGGACTTTACTTGATGAAGTATGTCGACTAGAGTCTTCCTCATGGATGGTCTCCGACCAAGGGTGACGAAAGCACGACACTCGAACTCCCCTTGAATCTTTGCTAAATCTCCTTGGCAAGAGTAGTCTTACCAATGCCTGCCATTCCGACGATGGAAACCACCCTGAGCGTCTTCTCACGCTCGCTCGTCGCATACTTGAGAATAATCTCATCTAAGGTAGTTGACACGCACCACCATGGTAGGTTCTCCTCGACAGGTAGCCGTGAATCGGTTGTGACTTTGCAGCTGGGCACTGGATCAGGATCATGGAGGGCAGCGGATACTTCGTTAGTACTAACAAGTTTGTACCTTTCACAGAGCTCAATCGCACGGTCGACACGGGCCTTGAAATTTTTTACTTCCTCTTCTATCTCCAATTGTTCAACCCCCGTGTTCGCCGCCCCTGCCGCCGCCGCCGGATTCTGATCAATCCAGTCTTCGATGTCGAAGACTAGCTCGCTCACGATCCCCACCCATGTTGCGACTCGCCAGTTTATCTCCCGCCATACGTTAACGGCACTGGTAATGTGCCCGGAAGACGAGCGGCCATGGTGGCTCACATGTGTGTATGGGCCACAGGACGAGGCGGACAAGGTGGATTTTTTGCAAGACCTTGTAGACATTTGAGACTTACACGCAGGGCCCTGGTTGGTGGCGGGAGACTTCAATCTAATTGCCAAGGAGGAGGACAAGAGCAATGCTTTGATCAACCGCAGGATGATGGGCAGGTTCAGGGCGAAGTTGAACTTGCTCGAGCTGAAGGAGCTCTACCTGAATGGCAGACGGTATACGTGGTCTAATGAGAGGCAGATGGCTACTTTGAAGAAGATCGATCATGTGTTCATGTCAAATGAGTGGGATGAGACGTACCCGACGTGTTTCCTCTCAGCTTTGGGCACTGCGGTCTCGGACCATTGCCCGTTAATGTTGGATATGAATGTCTCCATCTGTTCTAAGAAGAGGTTCAAGTTTGAGTCTTTCTGGACTCGTGCGGAGGGTTTCCTTGATGTGGTCAAGCTGGCTTGGACTACGACCCTGGCGGCCTCTAATGATTAACTCACTTTGCAAAACAAGCTAAGGGCCACGGTGAGGAGTCTACAAAAGTGGAGTGATCGCTGGATTGGTAATGTGAAGCTTCAAATTGCCATTGTTGCTATGGAGGCAAGGACGCTGTCGGATGCGGAGAGGGATTTGCGGAAGTGCTTAAAGAGGAAGCTTTTGGGCTTGAGCTCGTTGGAGAGAAGAATCGCTAGGCAGAGATCAAGAATGCTGCAACTACGTGAGGGCGACGGGAACACGAGGCTGTTTCACCAGCAAGCAAGTCATAGGCAAAGAAAGAACGTCTTGAGAACGGTCAAGTACAATGATCAACTATACTCCGGGCAGGATGAAGTGGCTTCGGCTGTAGATGCTTATTTTGGTGCGGCCTTTGGGGTTGCAAGCTCTAGAAGGTATGCGCTTAACCTGGAGGAGCTGGGCCTTCCACGCCTTAACCTGGCACACCTCGATCGGCCGTTTACCGAGGAGGAAGTAGAGGGGGTGATCAAGTTGATGCCCCGGGATAAAGCACCGGGTCCGGATGGTTTTACGGGCAGATTCTATGCAACTTGCTGGAGTATAATCAAGGAGGATTTCATGAGAGCGATGGGCTACTTCTATAAAGGTGACATGAGGGGTTTATCGGCCATCAATAAGTCCTTGGTCTCTCTTTTACCCAAGAAAGAAGGAGCCCTGGAGGTGAGTGACTTCAGACCCATCAATCTTGTGCATGGGGCATTGAGGATCTTCGAGAAGGTGCTTGCGTGTAGACTCGTGGAAGACCTACCTAAACTGGTTGGTAATCACCAAAGTGCTTTCGTCAAGGGCAGATCTTTGCATGATAATTTCATGCTTGTGCGAAGCACGGCAAGACGGCTGCATGCTCTGAAGAACTCTGCGATCTTACTTAAGCTAGACATCTCAAAAGCTTTTGACTCGGTGCAATGGCCCTTCTTGCTCGAGGTGTTGCAACATATGGGCTTCGGGCCAAGGTGGAGGTCGTGGATTTGTGGGATCCTCTCAACTTCTACCACATAAGTTATGGTTAACGGTGAACCGGGTGACACGATCTACAACTGCAAAGGGCTACGACAAGGGGATCCTATCTCCCCAATGCTTTTCATCCTAACTATGGAGCCGATGCAAAAGATGATGCAGTTAGCAGTGACTCGAGGGGTGATGGCACCTTTAGCGCGAGTGGGCATGGAGAAGCGACTATCAATCTTTGCGGATGACGTTGTACTATTTGTCAAGCCCAATAAGGTGGATCTTGCGGCTTGCAAGTGCATCTTGGAGCTCTTTGGAGAAGCGTCTGGTCTGAGGATCAACATGCAAAAATCGGCAACTATTCCTATTAGATGCTCGGAGGATCAGATTAGCATGGCAAGTGCCGAGCTCCAGTGCCCCTTGGGATCCTTCCCGATCAAGTACTTGGGGCTGCCACTCTCGTTAAGGAAGCAATCGGCGACACAGTTGAAGTACTTGGTGGATCAAATGGCTAATAAGTTACCGAAATGGAAGGCAGCGCTTATGCCAAAGAGTGGCAGGTTAACGTTGGTCCAATCGGTGTTATGTGCCATGCCTATCCACGCAATGATGGCGTTGGATCTACCAATGAAAACCATTACTGCAATGAACAAGATCTGCAGAGGTTTCTTGTGGTGTAGACGCGCGGAGGCTAATGGTGGTAATTGTGCGGTTGCTTGGGATGCGGTGTGCACACCGAAGTGGGCAGGTGGTCTTGGTTTGCCGAACCTTCGCTGGATGAACATAGCAATGCAAGCGAGATGGCCGTGGCTTGCAACGACAGATGTGACGAGGCCATGGAAGGAGTTCAAGATCAAAGTCCCGGAGGAGTCAAAGTGGCTTTGTGAGGCGGCCATGAGGAGTGTGGCTAATTCTGGGCTCATGACACTTTTTTGGGAGGACCGATGGCTCGATGGCAGCAGAATTCAGAAGGTTGCACCACTCCTTTATAGTTTGGTTCCAAAGCGCATCAGAGCCTCCCGGTTAGTTGGACCGGCGGTGGAGAATGGAAGCTGGGCATTGGACGTTGGCCCGGACATAGGACCTGGTGTGCTGCACGAGTTCTTCTTGATGTGGCAATTAGTTTCAGCTTGGGAGCCCATGGTGGATGTGCCGGACAAGGTATCATGGTCGTGGGAGGCCACCGGGCAGTTCTCCGTGAAATCTGCTTATGCGGCTGGCTTCTGGGGTAGAGAGGGCAGTGTGACGGCGGATCTGACTTGGAAGTCACGTGCACCATCATGGTGTAGGTTCTTCACTTGGTTGGCCCTCAGGGATAGATGTTGGACGTCGGACCGACTTGCGAGGAGAGGGCTGCCACACCAGGACGCGTGCCCGTTTTGTGACCAGGAGGAGTAAACCATTAACCACATTCTACTCACTTGCGTCTTTGCTAGGACTCCTTGGGCGAGGATCTGTGAGGCCTTGGGCAAACCGGATTGGACCCGCACTCAACAGGACACGCTGCCGGAATGGGCAGTGGCCAAGCGAGGATTAGATGGCATGAGCATGAAGGATCTTCGTACTATTGTTGTGCTAGTATGGTGGGAGTTGTGGAAGCATAGGAATGGTATTATCTTCGATGGCGCGCGCCCTTCAATAGAGTTTCTACTAGGGAGAGTGAGGCAAGAGGGCCAAGTGTGGGCATCTGCCGGGCTTATGAAAGGGAATATAGCTCCCTTCTTTAGTACGGTGGAGAGGTGAGAGACGAGTGAGGAGTAATATGTACTAAGTACTGTGTAATTGTGGTGGAGGCTTTCTTTGCCTTTCTTCTTTAATATATGATATGCACACTCGTGCATATTCGAGAAAAAAAATTTGTCTCCCGCCGCCTCGCAAGCTTGTCGAAGAAATACTGCTGAAGGGTCACCAGATCTTGTCGTAGCTCTCGGATCATGACCGGAGGATTCTTCAGTTTGGTGAGCTTGTCGACAAGCGAGTTCATTGACCCTGCCGTATTTTTTTTAGAAAAGGAGGAAGACTCCCGGCCTCTGTATCTGAATGATGCATGCAGTCACTTTATTAATTATTCACACAAGTCCTTACAAAGTCATACAACATTAAGACTAAAGCCACCGTCTAGGCAACATCTATCGCTACTCCTATCCAGTTGATGAAGGGATGCTGATAGTCTGGGCCTAATACCAAACATACCTCGTAGGCAAACCTAACATCTAAGACCCGAGGCTCCAACCAGGACGCCTGCCGGGTATGGGGCACCCACCTGTCCGGCGCACACTCAGAGGCCGTCGCCATCACCTGCCACCAATCCTTCTTCAGAGTTGTACTGCTGCATCTAGCTGCCGTTGATGCCACCATGACGCCAGACAGCGTCACCCTCCTGCGCGAGCCCATCATCGCACATCAGATGCCTAATCTCCAGGGCACCATGCCATCGAGATCTGTCACCATCAATGTGTATGATGAAGCACCGCTCCACCAAAGACGTCGTCCACTGGTCCCTCGAGCCCGCGTACACCTCCAAGAAAGACGCCCCAAGGGAGAAACAACACAATCGCGCCGCCGTCTTCTGATCTATCGATCTAGGGTTTTCCCCGGAGGTAGCAGATAGTAGTCTAGAACTTCTCCACGGCGATGCCTTCAAGAAGGGAACGACGCCGTAGAGCACCGCCACCACCGGCTTTGGCATCTAGCCAAGAGCGGGTTTTCACCCAGATCCGTTCGAAGAACTCCATCCAGCTTCTTGTGCACGGACCACCGCCTTCTCTGTCGGAGACTAGACCAAAAGGATCCAGCCGCCACCGCCAGATCCATGCAGCCAGCACCGGAAGATGACGACGGTCTCCCTGTACCGGAGCTAGCACGAACCGGAGCAGATCGAGTCGGAGACGATGATACCCCTGGAGCTCCAGTGGACTAGCGAGCCGCCAGCACCACCGTGTCCAGATCGCCGGCCACGCCGGGCCGCCGCCAACCCCCACGTCATCCGGTAGTCACCAGATCCGGGATGGGCCGGAACCGGTCGGACCAACGGGCCCGCCGCCAACCAGCCAAGGGGTCGCCGCCCCGGCAGCCGGCGCCCCCTGTGCACCCAGCCGATTCCCATCGGCACCACCACAGGCGCCGCCGCGCCGCACCGCCGTGGGCCGAAGTGGGGGCCGCACCTCCACGGATCTGGGCGCCCTCGCCACCCATGGATCCGGGGAAGAGGGGAGAGGCCCTCCGCCACTGCGTCGCACGCACGGGCTTAGCCCGGCGCCGACCACCTGCGGCAGCGGAGGGGAGGACGGGCACGGGAGGAGTCGCTGGCGGCGGTGGTTGGATCCCCTTGAGTCGCCCGCTAGGGGGGCAACGCGAGGGCGAGGGCCTCTGCGTGTTTTGTTTTGTCCCTGCCGTATAGCTCACCATAGGTTGGCCCTCCATGATGGATCTATCTCAATCCAGGAGGTCGGCGATCCAGCTTGCGTGCGCTGCTTGCTTGATGGATGTGAAATATCATTAGGGTTTCACCGCCCCACCTAGCTATTTTATCCTTTTTTTAAGATGATATCCCACATTTTTCTTTTAGAGAAAACGCCAAAGGACATCTTATATCTCAGAATTATTAAAAACAAAAGGGATAAAGGTTGGCAATCGGCTGACCGATCTTGCACGACACCGGTTGCGTGCTCTTGCTCGGAGCAAAACTGATTGAAGAGACCACGGTTGGGATCACATCGGTGCACACGCCACATACTCCCTCCGGGACAACGCACCGCTTTGTCTCAGTTAGTCTTGTCCCAACGTGAAGCGTGATTAGTGTACATCCCATGTTTGTGGCAGTACAAGCCGAAGGCCGGATGCCCCAGCAGCCGCCCAAGAGCAGGCCTCGTCCTTGATCCTATCGAGTAGCGTGTTCATGAATGGTACCGGTGTTGCGTTATCGAAGACGCAGCTGTTCTTGTGTTTCCAAACCATCCAATGCACGAGCAGCGCAATGGATTTCAGGGCTTTGTGAAGTCTCTGTTGGAATATTAGGCAAGTTCATCATTAATTCCAGTAAATAATTCATGACTAGAAGAGATATTAGCATGCAATAATCTAGCAAACTAGAAGAACAACAACACATGCATAACAGCAGCAAACACGTAACAATAGCTGTAGAGACAGACATGAACAGAGGATGTTGGACGTATTGATCGTTAGCTATTATGGGTGCGACGGTGTTGATGACGATCTGCTGCTGACGGCGATGAATACGACGATGAGTAGCACCGCCCGACTTGGACGGAAGACGACCCGTGATGACGAATTTGAGCAGTCGCGCACAGCGCTTCCCAAAAACCTAATTCGTCCTCTCCCGGTGCAGGATCGCAAAGACGAACGGTTCCGGAGACCTGCTCTCCCACGCGCCGATGCACGCCGGCGTTTGGGATGGAGTAGACTACGACGGCGGCGCAAGTTGTGAGATGAGGCAAAACCCTAGGTGTTTTCGGTGTGTCTCTGGCCGCAGCCGGTAGCTGTATATATATATTAGGACCAGAGGCGGTATTGTGTCGCGATCACAATCCCAAACTGACTCGGTTTCTAATTCGTATACTTACCGGACAAGAAATCAAAAACTTGTCTGCCAAGACATAAAAATAAAACGGCAAAAGGAATCTGCGCTCCTGCAAGGAGACGGACCGGATTTCGGCGGACCATTCACGCGCATGTCGCAGGTACGCTTCGCCTCGCCTCGCCACGCCATGAGTAAATACATACCCACTTGTTGCGTAGAGTACATCAACATCGGAGATCCAATTTGAATCACTATATCCTTCTAGCACAGCAGGATGCCCTGAATAAGTAATTCCGTAACTCATAGTACCTCTCAGATAGCGCAAGACCCTTTCTAGTGCATGCCAATGATCATCACCCGGGTTGGACATGAACCTACTCAGTTTGCTCACAGCAAAAGAGATATCTGGTCTTGTAGCGCTAGCTAAGTACATGAGTGAACCGACAATTTGAGAGTATCTTAATTGATCTCTCGTTTCTTTCTTGTTCTTTCTGAGTGTCACGCTCGGATCATAAGGTGTTGGAGAAGGCTTGCTATCCATAAAACCGAATCGGTTCAAGACCTTCTCAACATAGTGAGATTGCGTTAATATAATCCCACTCTCATCCTTAGTAAGTTTGATGTTTAGAATTACATCGGCTTCTCCCAGATCTTTCATGTCAAAACTTTTTGATAGAAAAGACTTGACCTCATTAATTGCATTAATGTTTGTACCAAAGATCAGTATGTCGTCCACATACAAACATAATATGACACTATTGTCCCCACCATGGCTATAGCAAACACACCTATCAGCCTCGTTAATGACAAATCCTGCAGAAGTCAGAGTTCTTTCAAACTTCTCATGCCATTGCTTAGGTGCCTGTTTCAGACCATACAAAGATTTTAACAACTTGCACACCTTTCTCTCTTCACCCTTTACCACAAACCCGTCAGGCTGATCCATATAGATCTCCTCTTCCAACTCTCCATTGAGAAAAGCTGTCTTTACATCCATTTGATGAATGATAAGACCATAAGAGGCAGCCAAGGAAAGTAACACTCGAATGGTGGTCATTCTAGCAACGGGTGAATAGGTGTCAAAGTAATCTTCGCCTTCTTTCTGAGTGTAGCCCTTGGCCACTAGCCGCGCCTTGTACTTATCAATAGTACCATCAGGCTTTAGCTTCTTTTTGAACACCCACTTACAGCCCACAGGTTTACAACCATATGGTCTATCAGTTAGTTCCCAAGTTCCATTAGAAAGAATTGAGTCCATCTCATTATGAACAGCTTCTTTCCAATCATCTACATCCGGAGATGCATATGCTTCTGCAATCGTCTTGGGTGTGTCGTCCACAAGGTATACAATTAAATCATCCCCAAAGGATTTTGCAATCCTTTGTCTCTTGTTCCTTATAGGAACTTCATTGTTATCCTTCTCAAGGACTTCCTCATGTGATTGTTCAAAATATTCATCAGTTGTACTAGATTCAGGAATTATCTTAGAAGAAAATCTAGCAATGCTATGCATATCTTTCATAGGAAATATGTTCTCAAAAAATGTTGCATCACGAGATTCCATTATAGTATCAACATGCATATCAGGTACTTCAGATTTTACCACTAAAAACCTATAAGCAATGCTCTGTTGAGCATACCCTAGAAAGACACAATCCACTGTCTTTGGTCCAAGTTTGCGTTTCTTAGGAATAGGAATATTGACCTTTGCCAAACATCCCCAAGTGCGCAAATAAGAAAGTGATGGTTTTCTCCCAACCCACTCCTCATAAGGGGTTTTCTCCTTATTATTGTTGGGAACTCTATTCAGGACATGACATGAAGTCAATAGAGCCTCCCCCCACCATGCCTTAGATAAACCAGCAGTGTCTAACATGGCATTCACCAAGTCAGTCAATGTGCGGTTTTTCCTCTCGGCCACTCCATTTGTTTGAGGTGAATAGGGAGGCGTCCTCTCATGAATAATACCATGTTCCTCACAAAATTCATCAAAAACTTTGGGAAAATACTCTCCACCACGATCGGACCTAAGACACTTGATCTTTCTCTCTAGTTGAGTTTCAACTTCAGCTTTATAGATTTTAAAATAGTCTAATGCTTCATCTTTAGTTTGCAACAAATAAACATAGCAAAATCTAGTCGCATCATCAATCAAAGTCATGAAATATCTCTTTCCACCTTTTGTCAACACACCATTCATCTCACAAAGATCAGAATGTATGAGTTCTAGAGGTGCCAAGTTTCTCTCCTCGGCAGCCTTATGAGGCTTTCGAGGTTGCTTCGATTGCACACAACTATGGCACTTAGAACCTTTGGCAACTGTGAAGTTCGGAATTAAACTCATGTTGGATAGCCGAGACATTAAACCAAAATTAATATGACATAAACGAGAGTGCCAAATACTTGCATCATCATTAACACTAGCACAAATTTGGTTTATTGACTTATTGCAAAAATCTGAAAGGGAAAAGCGGAACAAGCCTCCGCACTCATAGCCTTTTCCTATAAATTGTCCAAATCTTGACACGATTACTTTATTGGACTCTAAAACTACCTTAAATCCATCTCGACATAGAAGGGAGCCGCTAACTAGATTCTTGTTCATAGTAGGGACATGCTGCACGTTCCTTAGTTGCACGATCTTTCCCGAAGTAAACTTCAGATCCACCGTGCCAATGCCATGAACAGAAGCATGTGACCCCCCCATTAGGACGGAAGAATCCCTTGCGACCTGATAAGAAGTAAACAGGGAGATGCCAGCACACACATGAACGTTAGCACCTGAATCAATCCACCACGAAGATGATTGAAATACTGAAAGCACAATAGGTAAATTACCATACCCATCAGTATTGCTAGCGGTCACCATGTTGACAGTCTTGGAGCTTGTTTTCCCTCTGCGGTCTGCACGTTCAGGGCATTCCTTGGAAAAGTGTCCGGGCTTCCCACAGGCGTAGCACTCTAGCTCAGCCTTGTTGAACTTCTTCTTCTTGAAGGTAGTAGTCTTGGTAGGCTTGTTGAAAACAGGTTTGTACTTCCATTTGTTCTTGTTCTGTGGGTACCTCTGCACCATGTTAGCAGTAGGCTGAACCTCACCTCCTTTTTCAGTACTATCTTTAGCCCGAGCTTTTTCTTCAACATCAAGTGATGCAATCAGATTTTCAACTGATATCTCCTGTCTCTTATGCTTCAGAGTTGTGGCGAAATTCCTCCATGAAGGAGGCAACTTTGCAATCATGCACCCAGCCACGAATTTGTCGGGTAGAACACATTTAAGGAGTTCAAGTTCCTTCACAATGCACTGTATCTCATGAGCTTGTTCGACCACAGAACGGTTATTCACCATCTTGTAGTCATGAAAACTCTCCATGATGTACAGTTCACTGCCTGCATCTGTTGCACCGAATTTTGCATTCAGTGCATCCCACGGAATCTTTCCGTCATTTATGTGCATGTACACATCACACAGACGGTCAGCAAGAACACTCGGAATGCATCCCATAAACATAGTATTGGCTTCCTGGAATTTTCTCTGATCTTCGTCAGTCATTCCCTCTGGAGCACCAACACTAACGTGGAAAACTTTCAGAGCAGTAAGCCAGAGCGTGGTCTTCACCTGCCACCTCTTAAAGTGCACACCGGTAAACTTATCCGGCCTCAGTGCATCACCGAATCCAGCCATAGTTAACTCAGGAAATTGCCTATAATTAGGTTTTTGGATTGTTCGAATATTAGGCAAGTTCATGATTAATTCCAGTAAATAATTCATGACTAGAAGAGATACTAGCATGCAATAATCTAGCAAACTAGAAGAACAACAAGACATGCATAACAGCAGCAAACACGTAACAATAGCTGTAGAGACAGACATGAACAGAGGATGTTGGACGCACTGATCGTTAGCTATTATGGGTGCGACGGTGTTGATGACGATCTGCTGCTGACGGCGATGAATACGACGATGAGTAGCACCGCCCGACTTGGACGGAAGATGACCCGTGATGACGAATTTAAGCAGTCGCGCACAGCGCTTCCCAAAAACCTAATTCGTCCTCTCCTGGTGCAGGATCGCAAAGACGAACGGTTCCGGAGACCTGCTCTCCCACGCGCCGATGCACGCCGGCGTTTGGGATGGACTAGACTACGACGGCGGCGCAAGTTGTGAGATGAGGCAAAACCCTAGGTGTTTTCGGTATGTCTCTGGCCGCAGCCGGTAGCTGTACATATATATTAGGACCATTGGCGGTATTGTGTCGCGATCACAATCCCAAACCGACTCGGTTTCTAATTCGTATACTTACCGGACAAGAAATCAAAAACTTGTTTGCCAAGACATAAAAATAAAACGGCAAAAGGAAGCTGCGCTCCTGCAAGGAGACGGACCGGATTTCGGTGGACCATTCGAGCGCATGTCGCATGTACGCGCCGCCTCGCCCCCGCCCCGCCCCGCCCCGGCCCGGCCCGGCGAGGCGAGGCGAGCGAGCGCGCGCGTGTGGTTTTCCCTTTCTCTTCTCACACACCACTTAGAGTGGTGGAGAGAACCCACTATATAAAGAGGTCCAACTCTTCTTCAACTTCCGGGGTGGGACTAAACTTAGCACCACCACTTGTCATTATACACATGGGCTTTGAGATTTCAGAAATTGCTATGGGCCTAGCCCATTAATTCTAACAATCCCCCACCAGATCTCAAATACCCATTTAGAGATTTTCCTTCTCTCACCACTTGTTTAATATACCAGTGTTTCAGCAGAGACTGTTAAGTTGAACTTCTGCCTAGAACTTTAAGCTACATCCATTCACAACTTGACAATGGACTATGCCTTGAATTGCTAGTTTTGTGTGAACAGGTTTCACTCAAAGTCTTAACTAGTACCTGGCCGTCAGTAGGCTACCCCGCGGTTTGGAGCTTATACGTCATACTCCCTTGTCTCTTCGTGAGCTTACTAGAGATCACCCAAATCTCATAGACTGCGACGTTTACAGTCAGAACTCATATAGGTGTGTTCTTTCAAGACTGCTCTGTAGGACAGCATCTTTGCTAATTATAGCCAATAGAACCACGTTAAGGCATGTTGCCAATGTAGGGCAACGTAGCAGAAAACAAAAAATTTCTGACCTACGCACCAGCCCAGGACCACTATGGAGACTGCATACAAGGTTTGATCTTTTTCGTTACCGACTCGTAGCGCAGCAGGAAGTAGAGTCGATGACGATCGGCGGTGCAGATCCCCGCAGCTAGGATTTACAACCTCCCAACCGCGAGGATGAATACCCTCATCCGCCATACGGACAGCCCTCCGGGAGGCGGTCGAACATACCCATACAACATGGTTGGGCGTACCATACCATGGCTTCATTTCAACAGACCCGATGTAGCTCTTTTCAGTGTAAAAGCCGCAGTCTCTAAAGCATCACTTTAAAAAGGATAATGGTAAATTTATTTATGTCATCTTTGACCTTACCATGTCATAAATGGTTAGATTACATCTCCACGGACTTTTCACTTGCAGTGGTGTTCCGGGAGGTGCAAGTTATGAAACCCCTTTCACAACTCATCAGACATTCGCTAAACATGTAACTCAAATATTCCTTTGTGCAATCAAATTGCAGAAACATAATTTTCTTGTTACAATAACTTCTACTTCATTTTTGAAAACCTTTCGAATGATTTCAAAAGATCCAGACTTACGTCTCATCAAGTAAACATCCATATATCTACTTGAGTCATTTCTGAAGATAAATAAATCCACCACTAACAACACTTATCGGACTACACACATCAAATGTGTGATCACTAATAAGTTTGTTGTTCGTTCCTTATGGCCTGTGAACGGTATTTTAGTCACTTCACTTTTCGGAGGAAAGTTGCAAGTGTCAGATGATTCAAAATCAAAAAGACTTCAAAATCCATCATAATGGAATTTTCCATGCGGGTTTCTCCAATGTGACCAAATGTAGTGCCACACTTGTGTGGTATTCTTTTAGTCTTGCGACATTTAGCGTCAGTGTTATGGATGTATCATATTACCCTCAATATTCAGAACATACGTCCCATCTTGGATGGAAGCATGGCCCTTGATGTTATTCATAATACTTAACAACAATTGTTGTTTTTATGAACAACTCTTTTGCAACAAACATTGTGCAATGGGCTAGAGTGTATGAAACTCTAAAATGAATTATGAAAGTAAACCCAGAGGTATTGTATTATTATCAATATTCATAACATACATCTCATTCATAATGAAAGTATGGCCCTTGTGTTATTCATAACATCGAACATAAAAGGTTCTCTTATGAACAACCTTCTTGCAAGATACCTTATGCAATGGGCTAGAGTTTTTAAAACTCTAAATGAATTATGAAAATAAATACAGACGGCAATACACGGATGGAAGGTATAGTAACATTTACTATGTTCCCTGTGTATACCTTAACCTCATTTCTGGCTAGTCTTTTTAGGCCACAGTAGCTCTTACAGTGATTCGCAATTGAATGCAATCGAGCGGGTATCTTTGTGATTAACTCACAATACCCAAGAATTAGTGATTAACATGTTTAACCATAATTCCCAAGAACTATCTCTTTGAACAGCCTACTATACATCAAAAACTTGTATGACATTCATACATGAGCTGGATATTCCAGTCATCTTTCTTTCTGCCTTTATACTTATAACAGTTTAACTTTTAGTATTTCTCCTACTCGCAAAAGAAGCACCCAACTTAAGAGTGGCGTTAGCCCCGAACTTCCTAGGCGTGTAAGTCATACTAACACCCTTTGGACACTTCCTTTCTCTTTAAGTTGTTGTTTTATTCACCTTTCATTATATGACAGGCGTTCTTCTGGATCCCTTTCCCAACAGTCAAATGCATAGTAAACACTTTTACTAATACTTGCAAACAAACATTGCTTTGTTTGTATCTGAAAATAATTTTCAGTTCCATGAATATCATATAACTATCCCAACTTTCGAAGTTTGGGTTTCATGGAAGCAAACATATTGCACTTGACTGAAACGGAATTATAGCTTTTGGATCGAAGGACGAGAGTCACATGATCCATAGCATTAGCGGGAGGATACGGAAAGCATGCGATAGGACAAAGTCCTTCTCGGCACTTTTGAGGACAATCCTCATATTACGTTACCAATCGTAAAGTTTTAACCAGATATTTAACAGCTATTCAATTTTAATAGGGAAGGTGGAAACGCGAGCCATTATTCTACAACTATTTTGCAAGAAACACTTAGACAGTGTTCATAATTAATTGCACTAAGAATTAAACATGTTAATTCAACAGTGCGCTCCCACTCAAATCAATATCTCTCAAAATTGATTGTGAGTGATACAAGACCCACATTTCAATTGTTCGCCATTGGTGTAACACCACTGATGATGAAAAATCTCAACCGGTAGGCCAACTTGCCAATCACATCTCTATGTGACTCTTGTTCATCTTTCGATGCGTGTGTTCCGAGCTCATGACGGTCATGCCTGAACGTCAAGACAACCAAGTGATCTCGCTGCGAGGTCTCAACTCACCCGCCTCACACTTCTCTAATCGTTCGTACCCGTGTGACACGGCGCACCTCGAAAAGATAGGTGCCGTGACGGTGCTACACTTGGGAGAACACTAACTACTTGGTATTTTTGTGAGAGATCACCCTAATAAAAAGCGACTACCGCGCAATCAAGAAGGGTGCAACATAAGGGATAAACATCTCAGGCAATTCATAATAGCATGATATGGTATAGCCCTTTCTGACGGAGAAGTATTTCATTTCTTCGTCTTCGGCATTCGTGTTGGTGTTCACCTTCGCGAAGATTGCCACCACCTTGTCGATGCACCAGATAATATTGCTATCTCCATAGCGTATAAAATTAATGCATTACTTAAGGTTGACACGCAGGTCATTAAAGTGCAATCATATGGCTCCAGCCATCATGCCGAACCATGACACGCAGGTCATGTTAATCAAATTACATCATATAGTCATCTCATACATAATCGAATTAGTATGAGCACTGCTATACCACATCACATGCACATCCTGCAAAACCAAGTTAGACACCTCTAATCGGTTTATGCAAAATTTTATTTTACGTGGCTTCTAAGGTTTTGACTTAAACCGCAGCTACCAACGTTTTATCATCAAGTATGATTATTCAAGTTGCTAGATTAACATCTCGGGGTGTATGAAACACGAGATAATTAAATCTCGAGCCCCATACTAAACTTCGTCATACGCATGACCCCCGTGCAGATAATATCTGCAATGCCCTTTCATCTGCGAATTTCATCTTTCTTTTGACTACGGCAGAACCCAAAGAACTGATAGCACTTCCATGATCAATCAGGATCACGGATTGCCAGAACTTTGTCAAATTCCACCATGCTGTCTCGAGATTGAGCAAACGCAAATTCTAGGGAAGCAACAAGAACGTCGGGTAACAGATTTCATCTGTCACCCGCATAAATAATTTTCAGCAATAGATCTCATCTACTACCTAATTATATTATGCAATACCCATACATCTCCATGTATTCTAGATCGAAACCTGCATCTACGCATAGCACGGCTCTTGATGCCACTGTAGGGTAACGTAGCAGAAAACAAAAAATTTCTGACCTACGCACCAGCCCAGGACCACTATGGAGACTGCATACAAGGTTTGATCTTTTTCGTTACCGACTCGTAGCGCAGCGGGAAGTAGAGTCGATGACGATCGGCGGTGCAGATCCCCGCAGCTAGGATTTACAACCTCCCAACCGCGAGGATGAATACCCTCATCCGCCATACGGACAGCCCTCCGGGAGGCGGTCGAACAGTCCCCCGGACGGTGTCGCGGACAGCCCTTCGGGAGGACCTTCGAAACTCGAACGGTCACTCGGACAGCCCTCCGGGAGGACCCACAGAACTCGGACCGTCACTTGGACAGCCCTTCGGGAGGCACTCTCGAACAGCCCCTCAGGGCACTAAGATCGAAACTACGACCTCTCTACAGAGTTGCACACATACGGTGTCAGCTATCCGGCAGGGCTTCGCCGTCCAGAACTAGTTCCTGCCGGAACCCAGACAGCCTTTCGGCTCTACGAAACTATTTCGCTGGGAGGGAGAGAAGAAGCCAGATCATTGCAATGGCATGTATGTGAGAAGGGATGATCCTTTAGGCAGCCCCCTCCACCCCTATTTATAGGCCAAGCCCAAGGGTGGCTTCTCCAAGAAGCCAAGGGGGGGGATACCAAAAAGGCCCTCAAGGTGGCTTCTCCAAGAAGCCAAGCAAAAAGCACTTTCACTATTCATGACGACATTTTTCAGCGTCCGTTCGAATTGAAAATATTTATGTGGGCTCAGAACATTTCCAGTACCCACTAAAATAATTTTCAACGCGTTCCGAAACAATTTCGGTTTAGTGATTTTCATCTGCGAAAAGCAAACAAGAATGCGTTTTCACTATTCATGAAGACAATTTTTCGCGTCCACTAAATCCGAAAATATTTCTGTGGGTCTTAGAATAATTCCAGTACCCACTAAAATGATTTTGGATTCGTTCTGAAACAATTTCAGATTAGTGAATTTCATCTGCGAAAAACAGCCAAAGCGGTACCGGCAGCTCCGAAACATTTTCGGTTTTTATTTCTGAAAATTCCAAAAAGTTTCCAGAATGATTCTGGCACCCTCCAAGAATTATCAGGCATGTGCCGAAACCATTTTGACTTAATGGCATACCCCGAAACAACTTTTTCGGTTTCACCGAAACTCATCCGGTGACCTCTCTCTGCGGTACGATTCCGCTGTCCGAAACTTTTCGGTGTCCGAAACTTTTTCGGTGATTTTCTCTCAGACTCCCTGTCTAGTATTCAGCAGATAGATGACCCTTAAGCGTGTGACCCTATAGGTTCGGTGAAGTATAGACATGACCTGGAACCCCTTCCGATCAATGATCAACATCGGAGCCGTGGACACCCATATTGACCCCTATACCCACACGAATGAATATTCGAGTGAACCTCCAGTTGAGGTGAGCTATTCCTGTTGCTTCACGATATATCACAAACACCTGAGGTGAGATTTATTGCATCCCCGTGGGCCAACACTTTGTCCACTATGCAAGTTACCTCGTTACCGGTTTTGTTCTCTTTTCTCGTTTCGTGTTCCGGCATCCCCGTGATCAAATCACAAAGTGTCTGGCCAGACGATGATGGACACCGTAACACCGAGTGGGCCCGAGTATATCTCTCCATCGTCGGAGGAGCAAATCCCAATCTCGAGCTATCAAGTTACTTAACATACTTTCCCATGAACCCGTAAGCCGCCGTAATAGCCATCCAGTTACGGATGACGTTTAACAAACCCCAAAGTTCATGAAGCAAGCATGAAGAAACTCGATACTCTCATGGTCTAAGGAATTATGCAAACATTAACTATCTCTGTGTTATAAACCATTAACTTGTGACGAATGTATCTCATAGCATAACATCAATTCGGGTCGATTCAACACAAATGTCCTTCCTGACATTGTGCCCTCAAAGTTGCTTGGCATAGACATGCCCATGATTGGGAAAACATAATCATCATGCAACACTTGAGCTAGTCTTAGAGGCACGACTAGGAATACATTTTACCATTTATTATTCCACACGTGCATATGGGTTCTCCCCAGAGCCTTTATGGATATACGGGCTCGGGAACCACAGCAGTTATAGCATGGAACATAAACATAATTATGAACAAGGAGATAATCAATAACATTTATTATTGCCTCTAGGGCATATCTCCTACAGCCAACCTGCCTTACAGATCTGAGCCTTACAGCTCTGAGAGTTTTGCATCTTCACTTGGAGACGATCATTAGTTATTACTCTCCTCAGTTTACCAATAGCTTGTTCTTCGCAGATCCTAATTCACGGGATCTCCGATCACAAAGGTTGGGTTACTACTATGGTGTAACATCTATGGGTCTCATACCCATCTCCCTCGATGCAATATCTATCACATTTCGTGATAGTCCCTTTGTAAAGGGATCTGCCAGGTTTTTGTCTGTTTGTATATAGTAACAGTTATTACTCCGGAGTTTCTCAACTTCCTGACAGACTTCAAACGTCTCTTCACGTGTCTTGATGACTTTGCATTATCTTTAGAATTGTTCACTTTAGCGATAACCGTTTGGTTATCACAATTCATAAGAATAGCCGGTACAGGTTTTTCAACAACCGACAAGTCCATCAAGAGCTCACGAAGCCATTCTGCCTCAACAGTAGCTGTGTCCAAAGCAGTTAATTCTGCTTCCATAGTTGACCTCGTCAATATGGTTTGCTTGCAAGACCTCCATGACACTGCGCCACCACCATGAGTAAATACATACCCACTTGTTGCGTAGAGTACATCAACATCGGAGATCCAATTTGAATCACTATATCCTTGTAGCACAGCAGGATGCCCTGAATAAGTAATTCCGTAACTCATAGTACCTCTCAGATAGCGCAAGACCCTTTCTAGTGCATGCCAATGATCATCACCCGGGTTGGACATGAACCTACTCGGTTTGCTCACAGCAAAAGAGATATCTGGTCTTGTAGCGCTAGCTAAGTACATGAGTGAACCGACAATTTGAGAGTATCTTAATTGATCTCTCGTTTCTTTCTTGTTCTTTCTGAGTGTCACGCTCGGATCATAAGGTGTTGGAGAAGGCTTGCTATCCATAAAACCGAATCGGTTCAAGACCTTCTCAACATAGTGAGATTGCGTTAATGTAATCCCACTCTCATCCTTAGTAAGTTTGATGTTTAGATTTACATCGGCTTCTCCCAGATCTTTCATGTCAAAACTTTTTGATAGAAAAGACTTGACCTCATTAATTGCATTAATGTTTGTACCAAAGATCAGTATGTCGTCCACATACAAACATAATATGACACTATTGCCCCCACCATGGCTATAGTAAACACACCTATCAGCCTCGTTAATGACAAATCCTGCAGAAGTCAGAGTTCTTTCAAACTTCTCATGCCATTGCTTAGGTGCATGTTTCAGACCATACAAAGATTTTAACAACTTGCACACCTTTCTCTCTTCACCCTTTACCACAAACCCGTCAGGCTGATCCATATAGATCTCCTCTTCCAACTCTCCACTGAGAAAAGTTGTCTTTACATCCATTTGATGAATGATAAGACCATAAGAGGCAGCCAAGGAAAGTAACACTCGAATGGTGGTCATTCTAGCAACGGGTGAATAGGTGTCAAAGTAATCTTCGCCTTCTTTCTGAGTGTAGCCCTTGGCCACTAGCCGCGCCTTGTACTTATCAATAGTACCATCAGGCTTTAGCTTCTTTTTGAACACCCACTTACAGCCCACAGGTTTACAACCATATGGTCTATCAGTTAGTTCCCAAGTTCCATTAGAAAGAATTGAGTCCATCTCATTATGAACAGCTTCTTTCCAATCATCTACATCCGGAGATGCATATGCTTCTGCAATCGTCTTGGGTGTGTCGTCCACAAGGTATACAATGAAATCATCACCAAAGGATTTTGCAATCCTTTGTCTCTTGTTCCTTATAGGAACTTCATTGTTATCCTTCTCAAGGACTTCCTCATGTGATTGTTCGAAATATTCATCAGTTGTACTAGATTCAGGAATTCTCTTAGAAGAAAATCTAGCAATGCTATGCATATCTTTCATAGGAAATATGTTCTCAAAAAATGTTGCATCACGAGATTCCATTATAGTATCAACATGCATATCAGGTACTTCAGATTTTACCACTAAAAACCTATAAGCAATGCTCCGTTGAGCATACCCTAGAAAGACACAATCCACTGTCTTTGGTCCAAGTTTGCGTTTCTTAGGAATAGGAATATTGACCTTTGCCAAACATCCCCAAGTGCGCAAATAAGAAAGTGATGGTTTTCTCCCAACCCACTCCTCATAAGGGGTTTTCTCCTTATTATTGTTGGGAACTCTATTCAGGACATGACATGAAGTCAATAGAGCCTCCCCCCACCATGCCTTAGATAAACCAGAAGTGTCTAACATGGCATTCACCAAGTCAGTCAATGTGCGGTTTTTCCTCTCGGCCACTCCATTTGTTTGAGGTGAATAGGGAGGCGTCCTCTCATGAATAATACCATGTTCCTCACAAAATTCATCAAAAAATTTGGGAAAATACTCTCCACCACGATCGGACCTAAGACGCTTGATCTTTCTCTCTAGTTGATTTTCAACTTCAGCTTTATAGATTTTAAAGTAGTCTAATGCTTCATCTTTAGTTTGCAACAAATAAACATAGCAAAATCTAGTCGCATCATCAATCAAAGTCATGAAATATCTGTTTCCACCTTTTGTCAACACACCATTCATCTCACAAAGATCAGAATGTATGAGTTCTAGAGGTGCCAAGTTTCTCTCCTCGGCAGCCTTATGAGGCTTTCGAGGTTGCTTCGATTGCACACAACTATGGCACTTAGAACCTTTGGCAACTGTGAAGTTCGGAATTAAACTCATGCTGGATAGCCGAGACATTAAACCAAAATTAATATGACATAAACGAGAGTGCCAAATACTTGCATCATCATTAACACTAGCACAAATTTGGTTTATTGACTTATTGCAAAAATCTGAAAGGAAAAAGCGGAACAAGCCTCCGCACTCATAGCCTTTTCCTATAAATTATCCAAATCTTGACACGTTTACTTTATTGGACTCTAAAACTACCTTAAATCCATCTCGACATAGAAGGGAGCCGCTAACTAGATTCTTGTTCATAGTAGGGACATGCTGCACGTTCCTTAGTTGCACGATCTTTCCCGAAGTAAACTTCAGATCCACCGTGCCAATGCCACGAACAGAAGCATGTGACCCATTCCCCATTAGGACGGAAGAATCCCTTGCGACCTGATAAGAAGTAAACAGGGAGATGCCAGCACACACATGAACGTTAGCACCCGAATCAATCCACCACGAAGATGATTGAAATACTGAAAGCACAATAGGTAAATTACCATACCCATCAGTATTGCTAGCGGTCACCATGTTGACAGTCTTGGAGCTTGTTTTCCCTCTGCGGTCTGCACGTTCAGGGCATTCCTTGGAAAAGTGTCCGGGCTTCCCACAGGCGTAGCACTCTAGCTCAGCCTTGTTGAACTTCTTCTTCTTGAAGGTAGTAGTCTTGGTAGGCTTGTTGAAAACAGGTTTGTTCTTCCCTTTGTTCTTGTTCTGTGGGTACCTCTGCACCATGTTAGCAGTAGGCTGAACCTCACCTCCTTTTTCAGTACTATCTTTAGCCCGAGCTTTTTCTTCAACATCAAGAGATGCAATCAGATTTTCAACTGATATCTCCTGTCTCTTATGCTTCAGAGTTGTGGCGAAATTCCTCCATGAAGGAGGCAACTTTCCAATCATGCACCCAGCCACGAATTTGTCAGGTAGAACACATTTAAGGAGTTCAAGTTCCTTCACAATGAACTGTATCTCATGAGCTTGTTCTACCACAGAACGGTTATTCACCATCTTGTAGTCATGAAAACTCTCCATGATGTACAGTTCACTGCCTGCATCTGTTGCACCGAATTTTGCATTTAGTGCATCCCACGGAATCTTTCCGTGATTTATGTGCATGTACACATCACACAGACGGTCAGCAAGAACACTCAGAATGCATCCCACAAACATAGTATTGGCTTCCTGGAATTTTCTCTGATCTTCATCAGTCATTCCCTCTGGAGCACCAACACTAACGTGGAAAACTTTCAGAGCAGTAAGCCAGAGCGTGGTCTTCACCTGCCACCTCTTAAAGTGCACACTGGTAAACTTATCCGGCCTCATTGCATCAGCGAATCCAGCCATAGTTAACTCAGGAAATTGCCTATAATTAGGTTTTTGGATTGTTGGAATATTAGGCAAGTTCATGATTAATTCGAGTAAATAATTCATGACTAGAAGAGATACTAGCATGCAATAATCTAGCAAACTAGAAGAATAACAAGACATGCATAACAGTAGCAAACACGTAACAATAGCTGTAGAGACAGACATGAACAGAGGATGTTGGACGCACTGATCGTTAGCTATTATGGGTGTGACGGTGTTGATGACGATCTGCTGCTGACTGCGATGAATACGACGATGAGTAGCACCGCCCGACTTGGACGGAAGACGACCCGTGATGACGAATTTGAGCAGTCGCGCACAGCGCTTCCCAAAAACCTAATTCGTCCTCTCCCGGTGCAGGATCGCAAAGACGAACGGTTCCGGAGACCTGCTCTCCCACGCGCCGATGCACGCCGGCGTTTGGGATGGAGTAGACTACGACGGTGGCGCAAGTTGTGAGATGAGGAAAAACCCTAGGTGTTTTCGGTGTGTCTCTGGCCGCAGCCGGTAGCTGTATATATATATTAGGACCAGAGGCAGTATTGTGTCGCGATCACAATCCCAAACCGACTCGGTTTCTAATTTGTATACTTACCGGACAAGAAATCAAAAACTTGTCTGCCAAGACATAAAAATAAAACGGCAAAAGGAAGCGGCGCTCCTGCAAGGAGACGGACCGGATTTCGGCGGACCATTCACGCGCATGTCGCATGTACGCGCCGCCTCGCCTCGCCTCGCCTCACCCCGGCGAGGCGAGGCGAGGCGAGCGAGCGCGTGTGGTTTTCCCTTTCTCTTCTCACACACCACTTAGAGTGGTGGAGAGAACCCACTATATAAAGAGGTCCAACTCAAACTTAGCACCACCACTTGCCATTTTACACATGGGCTTTGAGATTTCAGAAATTGCTATGGGCCTAGCCCATTAATTCTAACAGTCTCGGTGGCGTGTTCTCTCTGTGGCATGCTTCCACCAGTCCATGAGCGAGGGCTCGTGATTGGGGATCGGGGCTGGAATGCGAAGCCAGGCCAGGACCTCGTGCCATGCCTGGCGGGCGAAGGGACATTCCAGCAGGAAGTGCCGGAGCGTTTCCGGCTCTTGATCGCATAGGAGACAGCGGGGGTGATGTTGCAGTCCATGTGCCAGCCTCTTGGCAGTCCAGCACCGATCTTGGTTGGCCAGCCAGTGAAAGAATTTCACTCTCGGCGGCGCCCAGCTCTTCCAGATGAGCTTCCAGGAGTAGCAAGTGGTTGATCCATGAAAGGTGGCCAGGTAGCAGGATTGTGTGGAGTAGGTGCCGCTCGCCGTCCATTTTCTGATCAACTGGTCCGGGGCGGCGGAGAGCACCGTGTGCTCCATGACCTGCCATAGCTGCAAGTACTAACCAATCTCGTGCAAGCCTAGGTTGCCGTGAATGTCGCATGCCCAGGAGTTGCCAATCAGCCCGTCTGCCACAGTTCTTGCCATGCGTCGTCGCTTAGGGATGCAGTCGTAGAGGTTGGGCAGGAGTTCGTGGACGGATTGGCCGTTGATCCACCGGTCCTCCTAGAGCAGGGCGGTCCATCCATTCCCGATGGCATTGACGTGGATGCCCAGAACAGTGCACGCTCCATGGGTGAGAACTGGAGGTCGAGCCCTTGCCATGCTCGCTCGGGATCTGTTATGGCGAACCACAGCCATTGCAACCGATCCGTTCTAGGAACAAATGGTATGTATATGATCTATACCCACGTGTTGGTATAAAATCTGCACCCATATGTAAAATTTAAAATAATAATGTTTATATTAAAAATTTATATTTAATTATAATGTACTTTATCGAAAAGCAAATTTAAGGAATATATTTTTATATTAATTATAGTGTTTTGTATACACTTCGATCATCGTTGACAAGAGCACACCATGCTATATTTAAAATCACATATTTTTTTAAGAGAAGTTAGTTTCCTTTTTGAGGTGATGCCACTTACAATTTATTTTTGGGAGAAATGTGACTTACAATGTTAAGTAAGATCTCACTGCATGTGCGAAAAATAGATTAAACTGCATGGCTTTTCATAGTAATTTATGGCACTTGGGTAAATTTGTGTGTATGTGCGCGCGTGTGTGTTTTATAATCTAAAAAATCCTAACATAGATCTGTATGAACAAGTGAGAAGTTTGTAGCGCATTATTATGTACAATCAAAGTGCTAGTTTCTAGTGCATTATTAGGTACAATCAAATAGAAAATTCTGGAGTATATAAGTTTTTATGAGGAACTTATCATTTAAAGGTTGACATGCTGCTTTTGTCATGGTCAAATCTGTCAGTATGTTTTCCAGTTGGCTTACTAACCTGTTGACAAACGT
Organism: Triticum aestivum; assembly: GCF_018294505.1. NCBI lineage: Eukaryota > Viridiplantae > Streptophyta > Magnoliopsida > Poales > Poaceae > Triticum > Triticum aestivum. The sequence goes on from NC_057814.1 coordinate 620,918,046, forward strand.
GTATTTACTTTGAACTTGGTATTGAAATAGCATCGATTTTAATAATACACTATATAAAAGGGTTACTACTTGTTGCCTAAATAACGGTTACTACTTGTTCTTTAAAAAATCATCATAGTCCATGGAAATAGACATAGGAATTAATCCACTAGGAACATAAAACATAGAGCTAAATTGTGGAATGCTCATCCAAGAGATTGGTAACCTAACCAAACTAGTGGATGCAACTATCATATTGGTTTGTTTCTACGGCCCGTGTGTGGTGTGCACCTTGGTTCCACATGTTTGACCTTATTATTTCTCCAATATATTGATTACACATTTGAGTGTAATAACCAATAGTTTAGTGATTACAAGTATGTTAGTTGAGATCTCCGTCCCTCGGCCCCGGGAGGTCATGATGTTAGCCTGACCTATGGGTTGGCCCTGAGAAGTAGCAAACTATGTTTTTTTTAGAAAAGGAGGAGGACCCCCAGCCTCTGCATTTGGACGATGCATACGGACACTTTATTAATTATTCTCAAAAAACCTTACAAAGTGATACAACAGTAAGACTAAAGCCACCGTCTATGCAACAACTGTCGCTACACCTATCCAATTGATGAAGGGGCGCTGATAGTCTGGGCCTAATACCAAACAGAAATCGCAGCCAAACCTAAACATCTAAGACCTGAGGTCCCAACCCGGACGCCTGCCGGGTATGAGGCACCTACCAGTCCGGCGCATTTCTCCACCAGGATGCCTGCCGGGTATGAGGCCGCCGCCGCCGCTTGCCACCAATCCATCTTCAGTGTGTACTGCTGCACCACCTTGCCCGGCCGCTCTGCCATCGACGCCACCACAGTGCCTGAGAACGGCACCCTCCTGCGCGAGTCCCTCGCCACACATCGGGCGCCGAGTCTCCACCGCGCCACGCCGCCGAGAAACGCCACCATTAATGTGCAGGGTGAAGCACCGCTCCACCAATTATTCCGCCCTCTGGTCCCTCGACCCCGTGTACACCTCCAAGAATGACACCACAAGAGGAAAACGACACAATAATGCCGCCGTCATCCGATCTACTGATCTAGGGTTTCCCCCGGAGGTAGCAGATAGTGGCCTGGAACTTCTCAACAGCGATGCTTTCAACAAGGGAACGACACCAAAAAGTGCCGCCATCGCCGGCCTCGGCAGCAGCCGCGAGCAGGTCTTCACCCAGATCTGTTCCAATGGCCTCCATCAAGCGTCTTGTGCACGGATCGTCCACCACCGCGGCCGCTGCATCGCCGGTCACGAGACCACAGCCACCGATACACCCTCCGCCATCCGGGGCCGCCGCCCCGGGATCCAACCCTCGCTGGCCGCCAGAGCGAAACCAACGAGCCCCATGCGCCGCGAGAACGCCACCATAGCATCGTCGCGCCGACCGCACACCGCCGCCAGGAGCGCCCGCTGCCACGCCGCCGTGCCCCACGCTAACCCAGCGCCTTCCATCGATCTAGCCGTCCCATGCCAGCCAAACGACAAAGGGGAGAGGCGTCCCGCCGCCGCCCCCGCCAGGCAGGCTTCGCCGGCCGGCGCGCCTGGGCGGCGGCGAGGGGACCGAAGGAAGAGGGGGGACGGGGACCGGCGGCGGCGGGAGGCCTCCCCTGTCGCCCGCGGGAGCGGCAGAGGAGGTCGATCCACTTTTTTCATTCAGCTAAGCCAGTAGCAAACTATGTTTAGAGGAAGCTATTATGAGTACTCTTCTCTCAAGCCAAATTCCGTGTGATGAGGTCTTTGCTGAACGATTGGACATACTTGAAGGCACGCTAAAACATCAGTTCACAGGAAAAACATAGGAAGGCAACGAAAATGCTACTTCGCTTTTGGTAAACCTATATGAAAATATGCCCATTTTAATAGACCAATACATTCGACATTTATACACATTGGTATGAGTACTGAAAGACAAAGACACTAAGAAAATAATTATGTCACTTGTATATGAAAGATCTTGATCCTTAACAAACTATAGAAATAGCTCGCACCTTTTCTCCCTTTTTGAGAAATAAAATACACTGCAGATTGTTGAGGACAGAAAATGGACAGTTTGTTTGCTAATCACAAAACAAATAGCTCCACCAGATGGCATGACCGCCCAGCAGCTTTACGTTGTTACAATAATATATGACCCTTTTCCAGAAAAAAAAAGGAAACCGTAAGGTTTTGGAACTGATAAAGATTACAGTTACTGACTTATGCTTCAACTCTCAAATCTCTTTTTTTTTGCTGGTACAACTCTCAAATCTCTGACCCTCTTTCTCTTTAGAGCATTTCTAGCCGATCCCCTAAAAATAGCGGAGGATCCGGTGGAGTAAACTCTTAGTGGAGTATTTTTACTCCACTACGATTTCGCCGGACCTAGCCGATCCCCTAAATTTAACGGAGTAAACATAAATTTGCATAAATTTAACATAGATTCAACCTAGTTTCAATCAAAATTTGCATACATTTAAACATAAATTCCAACATAGCTTCAACCTAGCCTTGACAACCAAATTTTTTATATAAATTTAAACTTAAACCTAATCTAAACTTAAACCTAAAATAAACTTAAATTCGGCCATGGAAGAGGTCGAACCAATTTTGCCTCGACATGCCACCAGCCATTGGGTTCGGGCCAGTATCATCGTCGTCATTGTCTGGGGAGATGTGCCACCATTCCTCGGCGTCAAAATCCTCGTCCTGGCCCTCGTGGTCGCCGCCTTGCACCTCGTCGCCGGAGATGACGATGACCTCCCCGCCATTGTCCGCGAATATCAGCCGCTCCACCTCCACGAGATCGAAGTGTTGGCGGCGGAGGTCCGCCATGTATGCCTCATCGGCAGCCTCCGCCGCGAGGCGCTCCTTTGCCTCTCGGTCCTCCCGAGCCATCGCTGCACTCACCACACCCAGCGCCGGGGGGACGAGGTGGACAGGCGCCGTCCCAAATGGGAAGTTGAGCCTCGCGGCAGAGCCATGGAACCGGACTTGCCACTGGTCATATTCGAGCGGCGCGAGCTCCGCCGTGTGGAACGACCTGATCCACTTCTTCGTGTGGGTCTCCCGATTGATGATTTCCGCCACCCATGTCGCCCACGCGCGCTGGCGGACACCAAGGTATTTCCTCTGCGGCTCCTGCTGCGGAGGGAGGTCCGTGAAGTCGGCGAAGCGGGCGGGGGGGGGGGGGGGGGGGGGCACATCGGCCGTGCGGCGGCGGCTCGAGGATGTGCCGCTTGAAGCAGAACCGCGGGCGCGGATCAAAGCTGCTGATGGGCGGCGGGGACCTCCGACCACCGCGTCCGGCCATTGGAGGAGAGGGGGTGGCGGAGAACGGCTGGGGGAGGCACCGGCCGCAGTGGGGGGGTAAAGGAGGCAGAGTGGAAGTGAGATTTTTTTCTTACTCGGCCGCCGAGCGGTGAAGTAAATATAAGGAGAACCGCGACGGATAAGGGTAATTTTTACTCCCCTAAGACCGATTGGGGTCGGCTAGGTCCCTAACCGGTTATTGGGGATCGACTAGAAATGCCCTTACTAAGTTTGTCAATTCAGAATAGCAAAGATAAGTAACCAAAAGCTCATAGCTGGTAAGCCATGACTAATCTTTTAACCTTTTATCGTCCATACCCGCTTCTCAAATTCAACAGCCCGGGCGCCTTTCTGCCTGCTCTTCAGCAGCTTAAGACCCATTTTTTACGGAAGTTTACTTTTATATGGCTCGGAATGAAGGCAAAGACATATAAGTTCACTTAGTAAAATATTCGGTTACTGTAAAACGAAGCTATCTCTGTGTGCATACCAATTTCACCACAAGAAACATAGCCATCGATCTGAGCTATGCTCAGTTCGCGACTTGAACAGGATCAAGCATCCAGGTTTTGTTGCTCGTCTTTGTGTGTATACAAACCCATCGGACGGATGCAACAACTTGAGAGTCCATGGGATCAACGGCTCGGCTTGCCTCACGCCAATTCTGCATGCATGCATGCACGGGGGTGCTCCTCTGACTTTTGTGATACACCGGGGTCTTGCGACGGCGTGGTGTGTTCTTGCCCGCTGGTTGTTGCCTTAGAATTGTTCCTCTTTGCACCTTGTATCCCTTTTTCCGCTTTCTCCATTGATGTATGTTGCTTCCATGTAATCCTGGCCGGTTGATGGTTTTGTTAATTCAAAGCCGGGTTAGGTTTGAGCTCTTCTCGGGCTCGGCCGGCCTTTTCTCTAAAAAAAATACACCGGGGTCCTGCTGCCTACCTATGTGCCAGAGTCGAACACGTTACATACATCTTTATGCTTTTGTGATACACCATGCTCCTGCTCTGTACCCTATCTAAATCTCTGCTAATTCTGCATTTCATGAATTATGCAACGTGGGTGTGAAGTTCGTGTCTGCAGGCATGTAGAATTGGTGCGAGATGAGCTGCTGATTACTTTTTGACCGACCTCATGCCATATCCCGTAGACACGAGGTGCCCGTACATCACCTGGTTCCACGCGTCCGGCACACCTGGCAGGCACCAGTGGCTGCAATCCTCTGGGGCATCCGGCGGCGTCCCGGGCTCTCGGTGTCGCGACGGATGACCGTCCCTTCTCAGCCCTGTCATGTGCGTTATGTTCAAGAACACCACCCTATTGTTCATCTGTTGTCTACTCGTGCGTCGTGCCGTGCTCGAGATCATCGTGTTGATCCATGAATACTCTTGGTCGCTCTCGCCAGTGGTCATCACCAGCGGGTCCTGTTGGTCCGCGCATGAGCCCCCAGTGTCCCACGTTCCGTTGTCGTAGTGTGATGGAGAATAGCTCCTGAAGAAGAGGTAGCCGCTCGTGGAGAGTCGTGGACTTCTTAGCGCCCAATCTTTCACCGTCTGCAGGGATAACCGGAACGCTTCCTTGATGTCCATTGTCATGTTGAACCGATCTCCCACCATGAAATAATTTCCTCTGAAAGTATGGATCAATGCAGCTCTAGTCAATTAATCACGGTCATAGCAATGCAATGCGGTAGCTAGCATCCTGATTAGTTAACTAATCACGTACGATTTGATGGTCTTGTGTTCATTCCACCAGTGACCCGTGTTGAGCACGAGCACATCGGCACCGGCCCAGCGTGTGGCGTGGCGTGGCAGCACGTCGAGCCGGATGGCGCCCCTGGTAATGCTTGCACCTTTGTTGCTTGCCACTGGCAGGATGCGGTCGACCATGACGAGCATCGGCGCGCGGTAGTACTCCACAGAGAGGTTGTAGTCCAGGAAGATCATGGAGAGGTAGCCCTTGTGCCGGCTAAGGGGCTTCCCGGACTGCTCGTATATCCTCGAACCATTCGGCACCGCGCTGGCGAGCATGCACAGCATGGACTCCCACTGGTTACGGCCGATGGAGTCGCCAGCGAACACGATTCGGCCGTTCCGGCTCCTCTCCAACATATCCGTCGCATTAAACCTATTGAATTTGAACGTACTTAGAAAGGTGACAGAGACAAGACAAAATATTTTGCTCTCTAATGAGAGATGTCAATGGCGATGGCTACCTACTTCGGAAGGTGGCAGCTGCCGCGGGGTTGCCAGCGCCATTGCTGGAAGGACGAGTCGTTCCTGCCGTTGCGCTCGCAGCGGAAGCCGGGATCGAGGAACGGGCAGTCTTCCCCGTAGAGCGTCGCGGTAGTGGCGTCCTTCACCCATTTCCCGTCGGAGTAGTCGCAACCACCGGAGGCGTGAGCCGTAATGCCCCCGCCATCATTGTCGATCAGAAGTGGCCGTGGCCGAGCCCGGAAGAATGATTTCTGCGGCTGTGGCACCAGCGTGAGGACGACGGAGAGCACGAAGAGAACCAGCAAGACGGACACCGGAGCGTGTTTAGCTTGCATGGATGGATCTCTGACTAGTACTTGAGTTGTGATGGCGACCATTAACAGGCTGAGAGGAGAATAAGGAGCCGAGAGTGGCGTGGAGTTGCAACAAGAGTGAGGGAGCGAGTGGCTAAATTTAGACATAATGACTGTATGAATGATGAACAAATAGGAACTAGTCGTCTACACATCGGAAGCGCCATTCAGAAGCACTCGTTTTCTTTCCAACAGAAATCAGTGGCACAGACAGTGCAGCTGGAATTCTGCATGTCGAGCCAACAAAAGGTGAAGGGAACTTGAAACAAGTTTTTTTTTTTCTTAGACATTTCAGGATACATGACGCAATCTGTTTCAACCATATGGCTGTAATAATGGGCCAATGTCCCCATTCTATGCTGCGACGAGTGGCAAGAGCCAACAGATGCTACTAAGTGTCCTAAAATCATTCTAGTGAGCGCAACTAAAAACCTGAACTAAACTATAGTGCTCTCTCCTATAGTGCATATAAGATTTTTCCAAAGTGAAACTTTGCACACTTTGACCAAATTTGTACAGAACGATATGAACATTTACAATACTATTAAATATACATCATATGAATATATATTTCATGATAAATCTAACGGTAAAGATTGGGTATTATAAATGTTGATAAATATCTCTATAAACTTAGTCGAATTAACTTTAAACAAATCCTATATGCACTCTAATTTGGCAGCGGGACTATATGCATCAAAAGGGCACCAAGAGTTCGTACAAAGGACCATTTTTTTATATACTAAAAGGTATGACAACATAGAATTTCTCCCAAAATTAAATGACAATGGCAGTTAAGAAACTCCCCCGGACATAACAAAAAGATGCATTCATGCAGAAGCACGGGACTACAAATGTGAAGTTTTCTTTTTTGAAGATTCCATTCATGGTCTACTATCCACCGTAGCAAAGGCCATCAACTAGTCCAGATAAGAAAATACCTACTATTCTATATAGATATGGATACTAGCTAGCAAGCATGGGTCATCAAGGATATGGGAACACCAAGGAACAAAGTCATATTGAATATCTGATAAGTTCTATAGCACAAGAGTTATGTAGATAACCAGCAAAATGGAGGCTAAAAATGCACGACACACTATTAAAATTTAGCGTAAGCAAAATAGTTTCAATGATATACATTACTAATGTGTAATAAATAACTAATAATGACCATTTAGCAATATTGTTATGTGGTTAACTATGCTATCTACATAACAAGAAAAAGTTATACTCATGGAGACTATAGTATGATAAAATAGGTTATCAAAATATAACAGTTTACTACATAAGTTTGCGCCATGTATACCATATAGAACACAAACCTTCCATCATCATTCCGATGCAAATGAAAGGACGCTTGAGAAAGGGTTTCAGCACCATATCAAAAGTGAAAGTAGAAAAGTAAAATTAAATAAACGAAGAAACAAAGTTCCAATTCTGGAGCTACTAATCATGGGAGCCTAAACATACTTGCATCATCTTCTTTGCGTTTGAATGCTAATTTTTGTTTCACACTCTTCAGTTAGGACATTAGTTTTAGGCAAATTTTAGCATACTCCCTCTTACCCCTTCTTTTTACATGTGAGGTAAGAAGGCAAGAGTTAATCAGACCGCTAATCAATGAGATCAACGACTCAGGTCTATTTTATACTCTTACCTCTCATGTGAAATGGGAAGGTAAGAAAAATCAACACCCTAGGAAACGATCAAGTGTTGGGACCTTAGAATATCTGAGGTTTTATACGAACAGCAGCAACTGAATATTGAGTGTAACACTTAGTAATAAAATCTAAATGAGAAAACAAAAAATTGCCGAATAAGTGGTGGATTACTCTAAATGAATTCAATGCCCGCATGGTGATTTCTCATGAGCCACCAAAGAACCAACCTGGGAAATAAAACAATGACAAATTAGTTGCTTCCTCTTAGTTTAATTAGTGGAGTACCCCACTGCACATCCCTGGGCTCCAGCATTTTTCCTCTCCCTCATGAGTCATTCCAAAGTGAAGCATGAAAAGAAGGACCCCCCCCCCCTACCCCTCTGTGTTGCACCCGTGGGCGACTGGATGGTAACCCTAGCCGCCCCTTTCAACCACCATCTCCCATCCTCCTCCCCTCCTCACCAACGCCTCAGCATGCTAACAGGCGAAGCCCAGCCAGCGGTGGCGGCCGCGGGGCTTCCCCTCTTCCCCTGATCTGGGTGCTCGGCGCGGGCTGTGGCAGCCGGGCGGCAGCGCGACGGGGCTTTGGCTCGAGTTGGCGGCGGTGGCTGCCATCTGGAGCGGCGTGAAGGGCGGTGGTCGGCGGCGAGGTGCGCCGTGCTGGTCCCGCGCGGTCAGATCCTGGCTGTGTGGGCGGCTCTGTTGTGTGGTCTGGGCGCGGTGCAACGGCCCCAGACCGGGTGTGGCAAGCTGTTGGTGGTGCATGCTGCCGCTTCGGCCTTGCGGTTAGCGGGGCTGACGCGATGTGGCGGCGGAGGCCCTTGGGGCCGATGCGTGGGGTAGGCTGCGGTGACCTGGGATCCTTTTGGTCGCCTGCGGTCCATGATAGTCGGCGGATCGTTTCACGGCGGCGACTGGGTGCGCTCCGGTGTCGGCTCGTCCATGAGCGGCCCTTGGTCTCCTATCCATTCCCATGCAATGGTTGTATAAGGGCACCGAAGGGCTGAATTTTTCCTAGATCTGGCCACCATTGAGGGATGCTCTGCTCTGCCGCCAGGGGTGGCCACAGAGCCGTCCTTGTCTCCCTTCTGGTGGCACGTGGTGTGCCACCAGGGAGCTCGCCTTTGTCTAGATGGGGCAAGGCGGGGCGGTGTAGGCTAGTTCTAGTCGGCGTGGACTTGGGGATGTTCAGGGTTGGGGAAGGAGGGACCTTCCCGCCCGTCTCTTTTGTTGTCTCGGCTACGTGCCCCGGTCAGAGATGGAGTTGGTGCCATGGACGCCAGGGTGGTGGCCTTGGTGCACGGGGGCGGAGCCCGCGACTCATGCGCTGTCTGGTGACCATGGCCGTGTGGGCGGCATGGTGACTAGGGTGTGTCATTCGATGGTGGTGGTGCGGTTGCCGGTAGCTCTATTGGTGACAGTGAGTGTTTGCCGAGGTGAAAACCCACTCTGACTTGTCAGACCGGCGGCGACAGCGTTATGGTGTCGTCCCCTTCTTGAAGGCATCGTCGCGGGTGCTCATTGTTCGTTGTGGTGCTCCCGGGAAAACCTGATCCTTGGATTGAGCGATGGCGGCGCTCCGGTGTCGCTCCCTTCATGAAGGCGCCGCCTTGGAGCCCATGGTTTCATCATGCTCTGCTTCATTTCATTGCAGTGGTCTGTCCATGAATGAGGGCCTCAACGACTCCTTATTGATGCTTTGTTGTTGGTTTGGAGTCCTTTGGGGTTGTGTTGCTGTTTTCAACATCTTTGTATCCTGCCCTGAGTGTGTGCGCTGTGGTGGCGTGTGTTTGTATCGGTGCGTCTGTATTGGCTTGGTGCTGGTTGCTTTATATATAAAGTGGGGGAAACCCTTTTTCGGTAAAGGAAAGCATGAAGAAAATTTAAAACATTACCTGCCATCTAATTACTTATCCCCAAGTCTGGATCCATAACAGAGAAGAGGGAGGAGGGTTGCGTATTTCCGGTAAGAAGATGCAAGCGGACGAGGCGGGGGTGAAAAAACACCTCATTCAGCATGTTGTCCTTGACTTACTTGGGTATCATTGAAGACATCATCCGAGAGGGAGAATAAAATGGCAATGCGCATGCATGCCCTCTTGGCAAATAGCATGGATGGCTTGCATGCGCCTTCACATGGATGGCCGAAAAGAATTGAGACAACATGGATGGCCTGCATGCGCGTTCACTCGTGCGGAAGTTCTCTTGGAGAATAGCATTTTTGCCCTTCTTCCCCACCCCTTGCCTTTGATTGGTCATAAACTTCACCAATCCGCGACCCGGCTAAACTTGATGATATTATCTGAAGAACTTGATTTTCACTTGCCATTTGTCCACATTTTCATGTACAGATGGAAGAGGGAATAGAATCGAAATCCTTCTCCCGCACATCCTCCTCCGTAAGTGCGTCGCCCCAACCAAAAAATATTTCTTTGGTTCCGGGCCCTGTTCTTGGCGGGAAAGAGCCAGATTGATCTGATTTATTGCAGAGTGGATTCGAGGAATGGGTAGCGTCAATGAGGAAGCGCACCGGGAGGATGTCCTCATTATCCCAGTCGCCACAACCGAAGTCGGGCATTTTGGCTATCGAATCCTCAATCAGGTAGGAGAATTAGTTATGTCGCTCGTGGGATATATTACTTAATTGGAGTATGTACCATGTCTGATCCATAATTCGTAAGGATCTTAGTTTTTTGTGATTCCTGTTGAGATATGAATCAGGTAACGTAATTAATTGGCTTATTTTTGTGTGATATGCTTGGTTACATTATTATTATTTGTGAGTGGTTTGGTTCCGAGCTGCCTATCCCCTGAGACTATGCTTCCGCTGTTATCTTTGATCAACGTGACATGCTTTCAAGAGGTTCTTTTTGTTATATGAAACATGCGATGTGATGTGATGGTCATTCTCTGTCTACAAGTGTGTATCACTATCACTCTGAACTTGGTCCGTGTGTTACCGCTATTGCCCAACCATGTTATGTTCGGCCTCCTATTAGCTGAAAGATGCACGGGCTTCCTTGGTAATCTTGAGAATTGATAAAAACTATAAATGTAGTGAACGCCCTATCTATGTTGAAACACTCGCCAAAAATCAAATGAACAATCATGTAAAAGTAGCGTAGACATACCTGACCAGATGGTTACTCTAATTTTATTCATATGGTTAAAACAATATAGAGCAAGGGCATGAATTTGCTCCTTTCATGGGATAAGTTTCTCAACCAAGTTATTAATGTTGTATATTTTCTATATTGCAGTCCAGATGTGCTAGAAATCGTAGACTCTGGTAGCGATGTAATCGACTCCGGCCCATGTGATTATTTGCCAAAAACAAGCCTCTGGGAAAGGCTTGGGAGTGTTTCTATGATGGACATAGAGTCAAGTAACTTCTGTTGGACCTCTCTTTCTTCATTGCACCATACGAAACATACTACTGCAAGTTCGGAACCCACCGAGGATGATATTAACAGAAGTTTTGAGGTTGGTATTTTCCTTTTTACTTATCCATCTTCCTGTAAATTGTCTTCCCTGTTATTGGTAAGATTCTAACTGGTAAACTTGATTATTATCCTAGATATATCACTTCTCTCATCAAATTTCATCTCAGTGGTCATCGAGTCAAGATTTGTTACTTTCTTTTTCTGCCTACCACAATGTACTGATACAGTAAGCATCATGCGAACTGTGCTAAAGCTCACAACACCTCCGCAAAAAGCTAACATCAATATCTCTCACAAGGATTCCGCTTCATACTGGAAAATATAGTTTATTAGCCATGGCTCTAGTTTCCTTCTAATAGCTTGTACCATTCTGCACAGGTGACTGTAAATTCTGGAGGAGTTGTATTCATTGCATTATTCAAAACATCTAAAAATGGTGAAGTTCCTTCCAAGGAAGCTGCAGCAGTCATTAAAATAGCACCATCAAGGATGGCCACACAGTCAGAACGGTTTGGATATGAACTGGCTAAATGGCTTGGCGTAAGGACCCCTCAAGTAAGTACTCACTTTCTTGTAGTAGGCATTCATGCTAACCACATAATTATTATAGTGTGAACTCTCTTGACCAATGCAGGGCAGAGTGATTCATAGCTCCTCATGTGAATGGCAACAAATAAAGGATGCAGTAGAGAATGCTCGACATGAAGCAATAGCTGTTGGTGATGAACTTCAGGAGATGATTTGCACTGAGATGCTAGAAGCTCTCGAACTAAGCCGATGTCTATTCCTGATGAAGTATTAACTCCAAGTTACCAGTAATGTGCCTGACAATATGGTACATAGTTCTTTTCAAAAAAATATGGTACATAGTTAACATGAAAGAAATTCCAATGTTGTTTTGCAGTTATGTACATGGATCCCCTCTACTAGAGAGCACAACACCATTTGATTCCCCGGAGTTTGCTGAAAAAACTGCCGAAGCTTTAGGTAGGATCTTGATCCTGGACCTCATTCTGAGAAATGAGGACAGGCTGCGGTGTCGGCCCCTTGGTTGGCGTGGAAACTATGCAAATTTACTTGTTGCCTACAAAGAAGCTTATGCAAACCTTGATTCATTGGATGATATTCATGATTCTGCCATCATCCGCTACAAGCCAGAGATAATCAAAAGCCCTAAGAAACAGAAGCAGAGAAGATCCGTTTCAATAAGCGGCAGTGTAGGCTCGGATATCTCAGAGCTTTTGGAAGACTCTTATGATCAAATTGAGCCTGAGATTTCTAGCTTTCATATTGTAGCCATTGATTCGGGTGTACCACGAAGACCACCCGCCAGTAAACGAACGAAAGATCAAGAGAGCTATCCAAGACTGGTGGAACTAACACTAAATAACCTGGACTATTCTTCGAACCTCTTATTTGAGGTGTCCATTGGAAAACTTGGTACCCCTGGACCCGAAGAATATGACATGTCATCCGATTATAGCTATCATTCTCCTCTGTCTGAGAGTGATATGGTAGCAATAGTTAATTCCTTCCGAGGAGGTTTTCGTAGTGCTCTGAGGGACCTTCAACGGTTCCACATTTTCCTGCTCACACTTTATCAGAAGCTAGATGCTCTATTGAAAATTTTCTTTAATCTTATGTATAAAGGTTCAAATGAATCTGACAAGGAAGATGCAGGTCATTCTGATTCACCATTGTGTCGTATAGAGGCACATACAGATCTGAGTGATTCCGAAGTTCCACGACATATGCGTAGGCCTTCCCGTACCTTATCCCGTGATAGTTTTGACATGTCATCTCCTATTTGTCGAGAGAGCTTTATGATGAAGAATTGGAAAGCAAATGGCGATGCATCCCGTGGTCTACGATTGACGATGAAGCTCAGGGAATTTAACAAGTATGCCAAGGTTAACTTCTTTGAAGTGCTCATGGAAAACTTATTGATTTTTAACAGACTATACACGACAATCTGGTTGGTATCTACTCCCTCCGTAAACTAATATAAGAGCGTTTAGATTACTAAAGTAGTGATCTAAACGCTCTTATATTAGTTTACAGAGGGAGTATTTGTTTTGCATTATTTGAATGCTCGGCTGAAATGATATAATATACCATAAGGTTAGCAAATTAGTTGTACAAAACCAAATAACCATCTATAAAGGATTCACACACTAGATAAAGATAATAACAATAAATATCATAGGTTTGTATCTCGATAACTATTTCTCTGTGTGAATGCTTTGATGGTGTGTTATCTCCATCATTTATAAATAGACACCTTGCTTTCTCACCCAACCTAAGGTTTGAGGCCTGTCCTTCCGGCTCCAGAGGCAAAGCTACCATACCCCTTCCGCACGTCGGTGCCCATTGCCTAGTCCTCGACTTGATCGTGTCGAGGAGGCGAGCTAGGATGAGTTGCATTGTCAAAGATGATTGTGTTGTGATGCTTATAGATGCACCATTGCCCGGTTGTATTCACGCAATACTATGTTTGCAGGTAGACAGTGAATTAAACAAAGAAATAGAACAATGGAATGACATGCTCAGGACTGATGTTGTAAAATTGTGTCATGACAACAATTTTAACACAGGCTTCTTTGAAGGGATAGATAATAGTGTTGTCGTTGATGCTTATGAGTTGAAGGTGATCCTATTCTACCTAGCCTGTTTGGCGACAAACTATCTATTGGAGCAACTAAGCATATGAATTTCTGTTTTCAGGTCCGTCTTGAGCACCTTCTTGAGAGGATATCACTGATTTCTGATGCTGCAAGTACAGAACGTCCTTCTCAGATCACATATCACATGTATATTGGTGGTGCTCTAGCTGCTCGGTCGACATACACACTTCGACACCTTGGCATCACCCATGTATTGTGCTTGTGTGCGAATGAAATTGGACAGTCGGAATCTCAGAAGCCTTGCCTTTTTGACTATCGAAACTTCTCAGTAAGTACATATGACAATTTTGTGAACAAACTTTGGAAGATCATTTACATGCAACAAATGGCTGAACTCTCCACTTTAGAGCTTTCTCAGCCATAATAAGGAACTAATTTTCTTGCTTTCCTGGCGACACTTTGTGTTTCTTTTCTACAGATAAATGATGATGAAAATGCGGAAATCACCGATGTCTTCCAAGATGCATGTGATTTCATTGATTTTGTTGAGCACCTACGCGGCAAAGTTCTAGTGCATTGTTTTGAAGGAAAAAGTCGAAGTGCAACTGTTGTTCTTGCTTACCTGATGCTTAGAAAGTAAGACTGCATAATAAATGTTTTTGTTTCCAGTTACCAACGAGAGATTAGACTACCCATAGTGGGGAATAACTTAGACTAGTAACATGCATATCTTGCTAGTCTATGTTACTACCTCTATAGTGGGGAGTAACATATGTGTGATGTCATACACACCTCATTTATTAGGTTATAGACTCATCTTGTCTTGATATGCGTGATGTTACCCATAGTATGAGTAACTAGCTATGCTACTCAATTCATCTCCCTCCTCATTAAATCATTCCACATAAGCAAATTTGCTGAGTTGGACTCTATGTTACTGCTGAAGTTACTCCCACTATGGACAGTCTTATATATCAATATCCGATTAAGAAACTGATGAAAACCATCAATGACCAAATTATGCTTAACATAATCAATACAAGCTTTGCTCGGGATACGAATATGTGTGAAACCTCATAAGAATGATAGTGCCTCAAATTTCAGTTTACTACTTTGTTTGTTTCATTGACTTGATTTGTTTCATGTTTGTTTAGAAATTGTACTCTTCTAGAAGCATGGGACATGCTGAAGAAGGTGCACCGACGTGCGCACCCCAATGACGGATTTGCTAAAGTCTTGCTGGATCTTGAAAAGAAGCTGCACGGTAGAACCTCCATGGAGTGGCAGCACAAGAGGCCTGCAATGAAAGTATGCCCCATTTGTGGTAAGAATGCTGGCCTCAGCAGTAGCTCACTCAAGCTACACCTACAGAAGGTGCACCGAAAGATATCGTCGGGAAGCGTAGACTCAGCAATGACCTTGGAGATACAAAAGGCGATAGAGGCATTGAAGACAGGGTGAAGTCGCTAGCCCCAATGGAGAAGAAGGGTTTGCATGGGTTTTCTCATAGCAAACTACACATTATACATACATCTATACCCAAACTTTTGACTCATGTACCACACATCTAGAAAACTCTTGTTGTACATTATAGTGAGATCAAGTTTCTGATTGTTATTATTGATGTATAACACTTGTTCAAATAGCATGAGTTTTTCCTCGGAAAACTGCAAGAGCTTAATCTTTTTTAATGAAGTAGCAACTTCAACAATTTTAGCCATATTTTCTAGAAATTTTGAAACTTGTTCGGGATATCCTTCATATTATTTAGAATTACCATATACTACAGAAGATTCACTTCGTCTTCGGTACAACCCCCTAAACACATCAATGGATGAGATCTCTACATAGCCCGCGCCGCCTGTGTACGCCCCGATGGGCCTGCCCATCGGCGGATGTTATATGACCAGTTCGCCCAATGAAATATGTCGCAAAAAGAGTATGGTTAGGTGGGCATTCGAACAGGCGGACACATCTCGCTGATAGCCACTATGACTAACAAGTGCTTGTGACTATTTAGGCAGCGCAACATTGAAGGAAGCTAAGAACAGCACCAAATCGTGAAAACAAAAACGAAACATTTTTCTGAAAAAAAAAGGATTATTTCTTAGAATGCGAAATTTTTGGAAAATTTGTGGAAAAAAATTTAAATTGGAACATTTTTTTGAAACTCTTGAACTTCTTTTCGAATTTGATCATTTCTGAAACGCGGATATTTATTGAAACACGAACAAATTTCACAAAATATGAGGTACAGTAGCAAACATTTTCATTTAAAACACAAATTTTTTCTAAACTTTGAAGATTTTCCGAACACATGAACGTTTTTTTAAAAATGAACAATTTTTTAAAACAGCAAGTACTGTAGTAAACTTTCTTTTTAAAAGCAAACCTTTTTCTGAAATTTTTATAATTTTTTGAAAACACAAAAAAAACTTAACTTCCTGAACAATTTTTAAAACACTAACATTTTTCATAAAATGGGAACTTTTTTTAATTTTTTGAACAAATTTTGGAACAAGAAAATAAATTTAATGTTCAAAAAAATTCAATATCCGCACAAAATTTTGGAAACATGAACAGGTTTTGTAAAATTGAAAAAAAACTTTTTGAAAAACTGGATATATGAAAAAATAAAGCAGAAACAAATAAACTTGAAAAACAAATTAATGGGAAATAAAAAACGAAACTGGAAGAATAAAGAAACAGAAAAATAAAGAAAAACTGAAAACAAAATGCCAAAAACGTGCAAAATCTGCGAGGTAGGCATACTATTTTTACAATATTAATGCAAAAAAAATTAGGAAAACTCCAGTAATATGTAGCATTTTTTTAATCCTAAAAAATAAATTAATGCAAAACAATTAAGAAAAACTTCACAAACGGGTAGACTTTTTTTTACAAACTCTATAAAAGAACAAAAAAGGAGATGAAGCTCTTTCAAATTCACGAGCGCTTTGGTCGGCCCAACAGGTGCCCGACGGGAGCAATGTCGTTGCCTGGTTGGGGCAAGGCCTAACCTTTTTAAATTTTGCTGTTCTCGTTTTTTATTTTTTTCTTAATTCAATTTATCCTTTTCAACTTTCTTATTCTTTTTTAAATATGTTGGAAATTTTGAAATATTCTTTGGAATACTAACAAACGTTCTTGTCATCAAATATTGTTTTCAATTTTAATAAATATTGGTCATACAAGGCCATGAGAAAATTGGGACCATTTGATGGATTACGGGGAAAAAAACATGCTCTCGAACGTAGCCTCCTAGCCTATCCGGACACCCTACCTTGAACATGGTGTGTTTTTAACATATTTGAAATGGCCCCAACTTTTCCCACCAGGTGAGAATGTTCGTGACAAGCATCAATGCCAGGTGTGAACGACTTCCAACACCGTATGCACGTTGTGTCATGTCTGACCATTTATCGGCCATTTTTCACCGAGAAAACTTAAAAAAATGCAAGAATTGTCAAAAACTCAAACAACTGACATGGTGTCTTGAGGTGGTCATATAAATTGGTGGAAAGAAATTGGGGTCATTTGACAATGCCGAAGAAACTGGGCTACCCGAACATCATCAGTTTAACATGGTCTATTTTTAAACATGTGTGAAATGACCCGAACTTTTGCCAGCGGGTGGGCATGCCCATGGTAGGCATCCATACCAGGTTTGAACAATTTCCTGTACCATATGCAAGTTGCGTCACGTCTAGCCATTTTCACCGAGAAAACTCCAGAAAATGTGAAAAGCATTGAAAAGTCCAAAAAATTGGCATGGTGCATTGAATTGGTCATATAAACTCGTTGAAAAACCTGGGGTCATTTGACGATGCCAAAAGAAATGGCTCTCATACGGACCCTTCTGGCTTACCCGAACATCCTTTATTTAACATGGTCTATTTTTTAACATGCATAAAATGACTTCAACTTTTGCTAGCAGGTGGGCATGCCCATGGTAGGCATCCATGCCAGGTTTGAATGATTTTTGACACTGTATGCGGGTTGCGTCACGTCCGGATATTTATCGGCCATTTCTCACTGAGAAAACTCCAAAAAATGCAAAATATGTTGAAAAGTCAAATAATTTAGCATGGTGCCTTGAATTGGTCATATAATCTTATGGAAGAAATAATGGTCATTTCAACGTGCCGAAAAAATGGGCTCTCATAAGGATCCTTCTAGCCTACCCGAACACCCCCTATTTAACATGGTCTATTTCTGGACATCCATGAAGTGACTCCAACTTTTTTCTAGCAAATGGGCAAGCCCATGGTAGGCATCTATGCCAGGTTTGAATGATTTCTGACACTGTATGCAAGTTGTATCACATCCAGCCATTTATCGACAATTTTTCATCGAGAAAACTCCAGAAAATAAAAATTTGTTGGAAAGTCAAACAATTTCGCGTGGTGCCTTCGATTGGTTATATTAGATAATGGAAAAAACTAGGGTCATTTGACAATGCCAAAAAATGGGCTCTCATACGGACCCTTGTGGCCTACCCGAACACCCTCTATTGAACATGATCTATTTTTGGACATGCATGAAAAAACCCTAATTTTTACAGTAGGTGGGCACGCCCATAGTAGGCATGCATGCTAGGCTTGAACGATTATCAACACAATATGCATGTTGCGTCACGTCCCACCATTTATCCGCCATTTTTCACCGAGAAAACTCCAGAAAATGCAAAATTTGCTGAAACCCAAAACAACATGGCATGATGACTTGAGTTGACCATATAAGCCCACGAAAAAAAATTGGGGTCATTTGACCACGCAAAAAAGGGGGCTCTCATACGGACCCTTCTGGCCTACCCGAACACCCGCTGTTGAACATGAGCTATTTTTGAACATGCATGAAATGACTCAAAATTTTGCCAGCAGGTGGGAATGCCCATGTCAAGCATCCGTGCAGGTTTGAGCAATTTTCGACAAAGTATGCAACTTGCGTCACGTCCTGCCATTTATCAGCCATTTTTCACCCACAAAACTCTAGAAAATGCAAATTTTATCGAAAACCAAAACAACTTGGCATGGTGCCTTGAATTAATGTTTCTTACAAGCCCATGAAAAAATTGGGTTATTTGACGATAAACAACATGCTGTCAAATGGAGCCTTTTGGCCTATCCGGACATCCTACGTCGAACATGATGTTTCTTTGGACATTCTTGAAATGACTCCAACTTTTGGGCGTACGGAGGGCATGCCCATGATAGACATCCATAATTATAAAATTCACATAAAACTTTTATTTAAAATTTTCAACAAAACTAATAAATACAAAGGGATTAAATTGAAAACAATTAACGATTTTTAAGAATTTAATAAATATTTAAAGTGACAAATAATTTAAAACTGTTATTTTTGTATTCCAATCAATATTTTAATATTTGTAACAAGTTTCAAAAAATTACACAAATAGAAAAATGAATTAAAAAAAGAGAAACAAAATATAGAAAGGAAAAAAGAAAAAATAAGCAAAAAAAACAGAAAAGCAGGAGATTGAGCTTGTTTCGTACCACCTGACCGACTGAGAAACGCTTTGGGGCAGCCCATTTTGGCAGGTAGCAGAGCAACTACCCATCTGGTAGTTTTTCTTTTACCTGATTTATTTTTTCATTTTATTTTTGGTTTTTACATTTTCCATTATATTCTTAATTTTAATTTTATGTTTCTTTTAAATTCTTTTTTGGATTTTCCTTTTCATTTCTATTTTTCATTCCAATTTTTCTCGTTTAGAAATATGTTTGAAAATTTAAAATTAAATATAAAAAATGTTTTTTAGGATTTTTAAAAATGTTCCTTTTCAAAAACATCATTAGTGCAGAAAATGTATGGGAATTTAAAAAAATGTTCGTATTCTCTAAAAGTTGTTCAAAATTTTGGAATATGTTCGTGGTTCAATTTTTCTCAAAACTGGAAAATACTCGCGTTGTCAAAAAATGTTCGGGAATTTCAGAAAAAATGCATGATTTTTTCTAAAAATTGTTCACAATTTCAAAAAATAGTCAATTGAAAAAATAAATATTTCAAAAAATATTTGTGTTTTCACTTTTTTCATAATTTCCAAAAATGTACAAGAATTGAAGAAAATGTTCTTGTTTTCTGTAAACTGTTCAGAATGTTAAAAAATGTTCAAGTTTTCTTTTTTTCTCAAAACTTAAATTTTTTTTGGTAATTTAAAAAAGGTTCGCACTTTTAAGAATTTGTTCAGAATTTCGAAAAATATTCCTACTAACAAGTTTTGTTCTATAAATTTTATATTTCTTCGCATTTTAGAAAATGTTTGGGATTAGAAAGCTTCACGTTTTGGAAATGTTTGGGATTTTCAAATATGTTTATGTAAAAAAGGCATCTCTTTCCAAAAACATTGAATTTTCAAAATTTGTTCGAGCTGTTCAAACAATTGTCGGATTTTCAAACATTACTTGCTTTAAAAAAATCTATTTCCAAGAAAATATAAAAAAAATCCAAAAACTGCCCAAATTCTATGTTTTATTTAGTTCTTAAAGTAGCGCGCTCTTTGTTAGTCAACCGCGCTTCTTAGGTGGACTGGTTAGCAGCTCTTCTTTACATCCTACAAGTCCTGAGCCCAAATACTTGCAAGGTCACTCTATTTTATTATTTTTGATATGTACCGGTACCAGTGCCATCACTACTGCGGCCACCTCCATGGGCCGGCCTAGTCGGGTGTACATACGGCATATACGTTCTTCTGAAAAGTCCATACTGACATTTATACATTTAGTGCGGTGTTGTACAGAAGAAAGACTCGAGAAGATTTTGATCCAACGACAAACCATACAGGCACGGCGTATACGTTCTTGTGAAAAGTCCATACTGCCATTTATACATTTAGTGGGGGGTTGTACTGAAGCAAGACTCGAGAAGATTTCAATCTAACGACAAACCATACAGGCGACAAATTAAGCCATTTTTTAGATGGCAGCTACAACCATAGTTGAAATATATGTGGCAAAGATCATCATCATAAGGGCTTGCCGCTTGCCTATACATTCCTTCACGAAAGTTATCTCCATCAGGGCTTCAAGGTATAAGAGTTTGAGGTACAACTCATCCCTGCCATCGGTAGGTGAGTACTTTTAATGGGCATGCATTGCTCTGTTAGGCAGCATCATCTCTACAGAGCTCAGAACACGCACCGCATTCCGGTACCACGCCTGCATACAGTGTCATAGCCAGGTTAGAGCAACGCCTCAAGGTGGCGGTAGAGTTGCAGTGATGAACAGTGCCAAATAGTGTGATTCTAGCTACCCGTGGCTACATACGAGTTTGGTAGAATAACAGAACCTTGGACGTGTTGTAGGACTGCAGCAACTGGCGGACGAACAGAATAAGGACGCATTTGGTTACCTGCATCGTTTTTGGGCACTTTGCATACTTGTCCTAACTGGGCCTGGCTGAGCAAATGCAGGCCAAAAACCAACATTTACATGTTGATTGGTTGCCTGCATTGCATCAAGGCCCAGATGGCTGCAAATTGTTTGGTTGCCTGTGTTTGTGCTTTAGGTGTGAGCAGATGCAAAGCATAGCTGTTTGGTTGTGTGCAAGTACTTGATCTGCTCATCCCCTTCAAATGTGGTGGATTTACCACCCATTTGACAGCACACAACACACTATGATTAACAGCAACACAAAAACAACAAGAACAAGCAAAGAACAGGCAGATCATAAGCTACTAGGCATAAATTTTAAAACAGCAGGACATCCCATGCCCCTGCTGGACCCCAGGGTGCTGCTTCCTAGGCAAAATATGGACATGTTCACAGCAAAAGAGACGGTCGGGCTTCAGTTCAAACCTACACTACTTAAGTTCAGAGTACTAGGCATGGTTCAGACTAGACAGACGAACTAGAGGGCATGAGTGATGTCGCCGAGGCAGTTGTGCCTCGTGCACCAGACGGTGCAGATGTTGGAGCTATTGGCATTGCAGATCTGCACCTTGAGCCCCAGGTCGAAGAGCTTGAAGACGACAAGGTCGCCGGGGACAATCTTGTGCCGGCCGCAGAAGTACTCTCAGCCACGCCCCAGCACCATGTGCCCCTTGAACATCTGCACCTGGACCAAAACTCGCACCACTTGTTGACAGAGAGGCTGACGATGTGAGGAGGGCCGCTGACCAGCCATTGCTTCATCACCGGCCTGAACCGCCGTGGGATGATGACCATCGCGATGTCCTCCTGGTCAGCGATCTACACATAGAACCTCATAGGTTCCCGTGCACCCTCTTTGTGCCCCGTCCTCGGCCTCCTGCCAGCGTCCAGCGGCATCCTCATGAACTCCATCTTGCCAGGGAGAACCACCCTTGTCAGCCACCGGTTGGTGGGGATGAGGTCCTCCGCCCCCTCTGCGCCAGCGACGACCTGCGCACCACCGTCGGCTCTGTCCCACTCCGTCCTTATTATCTTGTCAGCAAGATGGCCATCAATTAGCAACACATATGACACATGATCAAAGCTAACAAGTAGAACATGATGTATGCTCACTGAACACAGCTTACAATGATCACTACTAAGTACTAACAGATTATCAGTGCTACTCTGATCAGTGGTTACAGTTATCAGTGGTTACAGTTACCAGTGCTAACACTGATCAGATGAAGCCACCTCTCACATGTCCTACTTGCACACTATTTTTGGCATTCAGTTATGTCCTACTTGCATGCCACATGCACTCACGTACCCTAGCAACAAGAGCAACATAATCACAGCTGCAAGAATAGTAGCATCAACAACAGCAGCAAAAGAGTAGCATGAACAACATCAGTAACCACTTACAACAGTAACATATACACTAGTGGTAGCATCAAGAACACACAATGTGGCCACTACAAACTAACAATTTGGCAGTAGAAAGTAACAATGTGGCACTAAAACGATGCAAACTACCACTACAGTGCGAACAATCTAGGCATGTGGGATGAACAAAGTAAGCATGCATGCTTGTTCATCCCCAAAACAGTGGATTATCATCGAATCCGGTCGAATCTAGTAGAATCCAGTCGTATCGGGTCGAATCGGGTCAAATGTACGGGCCACAATCTAATCTAGCACACTATGATCTACCCTAAGAACCCTAACTAAGAAGCAGAGGGGGATTTGAGAGCTTACAGTGGGGGTTGGCGGTGTAGCGTACGCCGGCCGTGGTGAAAACCCCGGCGGGAAGAGGGGTGCCGCCGCCGCCGATGAAGAGGACCCGGCCATTCCCAGGGCCGCGGCCGTGCACCTCGGCCTGCGCTGGCTCGAAGATGATGCCAACGTCCTCGAGCTCCTCTCCCTTGCACTGGACGGAGAGGAGAAAACTCTCTTATGGGGGTAAAAATACCCCCATAAGAGGGGCCTGCAAAGGACGGCGCCGGCGGGTATTGGATCCCCGCGATGTTCGAGCCGATGGAGAGGACCACCGGCTCCGGTGACGGAGCCGGAGCGACTGGCGCCGGCACTGCATTGGCCCGGGGCGGCGGCCTGGTGCAGAAAGGGGAGGGAGCGCACAGTGCCGCCGCCAGATCTACTCCGGCCACGGAGAGGCCGGCAACCCACCTCTCTTGGATGGGATTGCTGCAGGCGATGACCGGAGTGGGTGGGGCGTGGCGAGACGGTGGCGTGGCCATCGAAGAAACCGAACGGGCGGTGAGGTGAGAGAGAGGGAGTGGGTGTGAACTGGCGATGGAGGTGACGGGAGAGGGCGTGGGGAGTTAAGAGCAGTCGCGTCGTCTCCCTCGCGTCCCAAGGCGTGCAGGCGCTCGCCACGTGTGGCTCGAGCGAGCCTGGCTCGCAAAAAAGGCCGATTGGTCGTTCCTCCAAAGCCAGGCTGAGGCCTACTTTGAAGTTCGTGTGGCCCAGTTTTTTTATGCGGCCTAGCCAACTAAACAGACCGAAAACCATGTGCACAGATCTGGCTGGGCCTAATGCAAGCAACGAAACACGCCCTAAAAATCTGTCCAAGGAACGGCTTGTACCTGATTAACTAGTTGGTAAGGCAATAGCAGCTTACCAAGGCAATGGTCAGCCATACCGGGACTGAGATACAGGCCAGACTCCTATGTGCAATGGGCAAATGCCCTACGGAGCAATGCTGCATGGAGGTGGAAGGCCTAAATGTCGTGGACACCTGCCGAGCAACTCCGAAGAACTCCGTCGTCAAGAAAGCGGCGGCGGCGGCTCCATCTGGAAGCTTCTATGCGCCTACACCATGATGGTACGTGATTCTGACCGCTTGACGGTTCCGCTCCTTCCTTGCCGGGATGAGATTGCGTGATACCTCCTCCGTTTCATAATTTTTGTCATGGTTTTAGTTGAAACCTCTCGTTCGGATGATGGTTTTTGCAGGGCATCGCGTTGGCGTTCTTCGTGTGGGTCAACGTCTGCAACTTCATCAACTTCGGGCCGTGGTTCGAGCTCGCCTTCTTCCTGGTGCACACGGTTCCGGTTGTTTTGGTCCTGAAATACGGCCCGACTGAAGACGAGGATGACAATGAGGAGTTTGATATTGTATGATGCCATTGCCATGCAAAACCAGCAAAACACTTGGCATGTACCACTCCTACATCATGTTTATTCATACTCCCTCTGTAAACAAATATAAGACGTTTTAGATTGATATCGCGAGTAACCTGTGCTGTTGTGCTGCTGCTGTATGTACTACTGACCGATAGATGCATGTCCGTCATGAGTTTCCGTATTGTGTTCGAAACAGAACAGAAGTGTATTTTGTTCAATCGTTCAGTGTCGCGGTCACCGTCACCGGAATAGCAAAAATGTTTCTACGGGCTAACTAAGTGAGCAACAGGAATTTTGACACGACTGGATACATATATAGTTTTAACACTCCCTTTTTCATGGTCAAGGAAACTAAAAAACATGATTAATGGTTAATGTCCAGAAGATACACTAAAACAGAGTATATTAATTTTTCTGTAACAGAAATTTGGACTGCTGTCAGGACCTTTTGCTTGTTTGATTTCAACCAAGTTGTTGATGCCTTGCCGCACATGAACAATTAATTAACAGCAAAGAACTCTTGTGCTGGAACTCATATATACTCCTCAAAGCAAAACATCTAACAAATGAGTGTCATACGGATGGCCAAACATCCCCTGCACAATTTCAGACACAAGCAGCTAGTACCTAACAATAAGTTGATCTTTTTCATCTCAGAGGAATAGCTAGGAGGGGACAACAGCATGTTCTCTGATCTTTGCAAGAGGGGGGACTACAAAAGAGTGCGATAACTAAAACGAGATTAGGACGATCACCTCTGCTTCTTAGATTTCTTCGGAGGGCTTTTACCCTCATCATAGCGTCAGCCCTCAATGGATTCATCAGGGACATCGCTCGGCACGCCGTGCTTGGTGATGTAGTTGCTGAGGATCGCCATACTCTTCTCCCCCATTGCAGCCAGCTGCTCCGACAGCGTATCTGAATCAAAGCTGACTGCCAACGATTCCCCTCCGAGAACCAGGGTGGCCTTGGCTCTCAGTTCTAGACTTGCCGCAGCGTTCATCTGGTTGATCGTCCGCAGCTGCACCTGACAAGAATATTCAAAGCAGAAATGCCGAAACCGATGGGGAATCTACAAATTCATTTGTATCGTGCAATTCAACAAAAAGAATTATTTGTAGCAAAACTATTCAGCTGCAAAGCAGAATGCTAATGCTATGCTAGTGCAATTCTGAAAACTAACCAGCTACTCCTATGTGGCATAAGGTTAATCGCCACGCCTTACAGGGAAAAAGGCAACCTAAGTAGGATTCTGAAACAGATAACTGAAGCAAAATACTGATGCAATCAGAGGCAGTTCTGTTCTGAAATTAATGGGCTATGAGGCAGCATAAAATCAACACGCCTTTCAGTGACGCAAAATCTAACACGAATCCAGGCTGAAACCAACCACCCGAGTGGAACACTAACAGGGAATGTAATCTAGGTGGTGGCCACAACGCACATCACTCATCATTTTGTCCTTCACTTACTTCTGTAGTATCATTGAAGACATCATCCCACGGGGAGAAAAAAAAATAGCAATTAGAACATGCATGCCCTGTTGTGCTTGGCACTATTAGAAACATATACTTTCAGTGTCATCACTCTATCATGTTTAGTTAACTCAGACTCGGTCTTGGCCCACTACTGTAAGCCATGATGCACGACTTGTGTGCACGATTGGCATGTAATTCGTGAAGCGGAGCGCTATATGTACCCTTTGTACTAAAATCAATATACAAAAACAGAGAGCGTACTTTCAGTTATATACATAGGTTTTATATCCCATGGCAAACTAAGCCGCCTACGACCACACTCTCCTAGGGCCTCTCGGGCCATCCTCCTCCTCCAAATCTCACGTCTACTAAACGCAATCATCTTAACTCTGCTACTCTACTTGCTTTGCCTCCATTAACTACACAGTCACAAATGTATCTCCATTTATTCCCATGTTTCTTGACTTTATTTTTTTTGAAAAGGATGTTTCTTGACTTCATGACGTATAACTACTATCATTGGCGTCATCTCTTCATCATCCACCTCGGGCAATTTGGTCTGCACGGCCACATCGATGTTTGCGCCGCATCACTAAATTTAATGATCATGGGTGAGTGGAGGACGACTTAACTATTCTGGAGTGGATCTACACTCGAATCTCCTCGCGCTCTTACTCCTGCTGCGAAGGACGGTGCTTTAAGCAAAATTGCAGTACTTATTTCAGGACAATCGCAATGCCCGGCTCTAGCAACTCGAGACGGAAATGTGCACTATTAATTAGCGGGATGTGCTTGTGGGGCAGTATTGTCAGTGCCGAAAGGAAATGGTGCACGAGCTCTGCGAGTTCGGTAGCCCCATCATAGATCGCCCTCCTTCTCGGCATCAGTGAGTAATTCGACAAACTCTCCTTCATAATTCTGGTGCTTCTTTCGCCCCCGTTTTTTGAGTTGTCCATATTGTCGGTCGAATAGGGGAATCTCACCCGCGAGGATTATGGTCAATTTTGCGGCTGCGGATTGTGGGTTAGGGTTCTTCTGATCGTGTGAATGAATTAAATTTGTAAAAAATAAGAAGTTAAAAAAGGCAAGGAAGATCTAATGATCAGGAACAACCCAACTTAGGAGAGTGTCGTGGGGTCGTGTTATGAAGCTGTCTTTAGGTTTAAAATAAAAACGAGGATCCCAACCGAGCTAAAATAATAATATTTATACTAAACTCTTATATTTTTTATATAACTAATTACAGTGTTATTTTTATACTTTTTTTAATATTGTCTATACAATTCTAACTTCTAGCTTTGACAAATAAAGACAATGTTAAATTTAAAATTATAATCTGTAACGAGAATTATTTCCTTTTTCGAAGTAATAAAACTTAACATATTAAGCAAGCTTTCATTACATGTAGGGAAAAAATTCTATGTCTTCATAAATTAATTTACGACACTTGGGTAACTTGTCTGTGTGTGGGGGGGTGGGGGGGTGTTTATAATCTTAGAAATCTGTAAAGCGTATGGTTTAACAACTTGGCATTTTCTAGTGTATGACTCTGTACAATCAAAGTGTACAATAAAAAAACCTACTTTTTGAAAAATATTCATAAAAATTTCAAAAAAAATATAAAAATGTTTTAAATTTTTGAAAAAATGTTCACCAAATTTCCAAGAATTTTTGGATTTAAAACTTTTATTTTACTTTTACAAAATTTTCCATAACTTTCAAAAAATGTTTATATTTTAAAAACCATAATTCAAAAAAATCTCAAATTCAAAAAATGTTCACAAGACTTTTGAAAAAAATCGTGTTTATTAAAATGTTTTTGAATTTTCAAAAAGATATTTACTTTTAAAAAGTATATTTTCTTATTTTTAAAAATAAAATATATAAATCGATTGAAAAAAACACTAGGAAGAAAACCGGCCACTATGCTACAGTCGGCAGTTCGTTTCAGTGGAGCGGCTCGCTCCTCCCTTGCCTTGTCCGAGTCAAACTCGTAGGCACATTGATCCTCTTTAGTACTCCCTCCATCCCAAATTACTTGTCGCCAAAATTACGTGCATACTAGTACGTTTGTTTTCTGTTGGCTGAGGAATCAACACATCAAATCGACCGTCGACGGGATGGAGGCATCGAAGAGCTCCACCGAGAAAGCAGGGACAGAGGTGGCGGCGGATCCGTCGGGATGTGCCTGTGCACTTACACAACGCTGGTAATTAAGGAGGCGATGATCCTTTCCTTCCTGCATGCAAATTAATTGAGAGCACCTATGTTTCATGTGCATGAAAGTTTTATCTATTTCAACCACTTTACTCGGAACCATTGGATTGACATCCGACGAACAACACAAATATGTTACCTCTTCTTTTCTTTGTGCGTGTGTGTGGGTGGGGGGAGGGGGGGGCATCATGGCTAGCTTTATCAAATTAAACAAACATTACACCGTTCACTAGATGGCTAATTAAGAAACCAAGGGGTTCATCAGACCAACTACTATCACATTTATTACAAAAACTGAATTTACCTAGATCATGAGCAACACAATTTGCGTCACGAAGAACATGCTTAAAGATGACCTTTCCTACTAATCTAGCTGAATCTGTGCACTCCGCAAAAATAGCTGATTCCGCATCCCGCCATTGTTCTTGGCCTTGACAGTAATTCGCTACACTCCGAAAATTGGACTCCGCTTCAACTCTGTTAAACCCCATTACATGAACATAGATATTACTTGTTCTGATTTGACTGAAAGCTTATATCGTTTCAGTCATTTTCAATACCCAGCTCATCCAAGCCCAACAGAGAGAAAGTACTACAAGTATCAAAGCCCATCAAATGACCATGGCTTCTTCTTAAAAAAATGCATGGCTGATTCTCACCCAAAAAACACTAATCAGCTGATATTACGATTTTTCTTTGCGATTCAAGGTTCTTTGTGCATGCATACATGCTAGAACAGATTATTTGTGTATGCACACATGCTATACATGTGAAGCACTATATAATCATCATCATATGTGTATGCTTTGCTTGGACACACATAAAGAAAATACAAAAAAAAAGTGACAAAAACTTGCACAAAAATTGCACTTTTTATAATATGCCAAGAATAAGTATATAATAGTGCGATTTTGCATTCTAATGTAATTTACACACATTGTATAGTACTTGTGTGTATACTTACACACGCACAAAATTGGAAAATGATGTTTTGTAATAAAGAATGAATTAGCGGCATGAGTATTACCCTTAAAAAATATAAAAAAACATAAAACAAATGATAGAAAAACTTGCGGAGAAATTACACTCTTTATAATATGAAAGAATAAACACATAATAGTGAAATATTTGCATTCTGGTTTAATTTACGCACATATTGTAGAGTATTTGTGTGTACACACACAACATCCAAAAATGCATGCAAGAAAAAGAAAAACAGACTCAAAAAGAAGAAAGAAATAAAAGCAGACACACATAAATAATAGGCAAAATTGACTTTACCGAACAAAAAGCAGGCACCTGTCAAATAGCAAACACGAAATGTGATGAAAAACATACAGAGAGAAGAACATATTTGCTTTCTAAGGAAGATATTTGCGGATGGTGTTACGTGATAGAAGAAATGAAAAAACACAAAAATAAAATAGTATTATATTTTTTCTGAAACAGAAATTTTGACTGTTGTCAGGACATGTTGGTTGTTGGATTTCAAACAAGTTGTTGATGCCTTCCCGGACATGGGCAATTAATTAACAGCAAAGAACTATTGTGCTGGAACTCATGTATACTCTTCAAAGCAAAGCATCTAACAAATGAGTGGTATACGAATGGCCAAACATCCCCTACACATATCATCAGATAACAACAATTCGATACACGAATAGCAAGTGCCTAACAATAAGTTGATCTTTTTCATGTCAAGCGAATAGCTAGGAGGGGACAACAGCATGTTCTCTGATCTTTGCAAGAGGGGGACCACAAAAGAGTGGGATAGGTCACGAGATTAGGAGAACTATTTCTGCTTCTTAGATTTCTTCGGAGAGCTTTTACCTTCATTATCGGACGAGCCCTCGGTCGATTCCTCAGGGACATCGTTAGGAGCGTTGTACTTGGTGATGTAGCCTTGAGGATCAACATGCTCTTCTCCCTGATCGCGGCCAGCTGCTCCGACAGCGTACAAGACTCAGAGCTGACCGAGAACCAGGGTGGCCTTCGCTCTCGAATTGAGACTTGCCGCAGTATTCATCTGGCGCATCATCCACAGCTGAACCTGACAAGCAAAATTCAAAGCAGAAATGACATAGCTGGTGGGAATTCTACAAATTCATTTGAACCGCGCAATTCAACAAAATGAATCGTAGCAAAACTCTTCAGCATTGCAAAGAAAAATGCTAATGATATGCCAGTGGCAACTCTGAAAACTAATCAGCTGTGTGGCATAAGGTCGATTGCTGCGCAATGGTTAATTATGAAAACTAACCTGCCCCGCGGTAAGGTGACCTAAGTAGGATTCAGAGTGAAACAGATAACTGAAACTAAATAATGATGGCAAATTGAGGTAGTTCTGAAACTAATCGGCCCACCGACATCTGACAAATGATTTAACTACAAAGAACTCTTGTGCTGAAGCTCAGAGCATCTCCACTCGTTTGCCCCCCCCCCCCCCAGGAGGCATTTTTCGTCGCTTGGGGGTTGCCGGCGAAAATTTTGTCCTTGGGGAGGGGAGGAAAAATGTTCCAGTCGTTGCGCCCCCAGGAGCAGTGGTGGATACAGGCGGTGGTGCGCTGGCACGGTGGCGAGCACAGTGGCGAGGCTAAGGCGGCCGGTCGGCTGGGCGTGGGTGAAGGAAATATGCCCTAGAGGAAATAATAAAGTTGTTATTTATATTTCCTTATATCATGATAAATGTTTATTATTCATGCTAGATTTGTATTAACCGGAAACTTAGTACATGTGTGAATACATAGACAAAACAGAGTGTCCCTAGTGCCTCTACTTGACTAGCTCGTTAATCAAAGATGGTTATGTTTCCTAACCATAGACATGTGTTGTCATTTGATGAACGGGATCACATCATTAGAGAATGATGTGATGGACAAGACCCATCCGTTAGCTTAGCATAATGATCATTAAGTTTTATTGCTATTGCTTTCTTCATGACTTATACATATTCCTCTGACTATGAGATTATGCAACTCCTGAATACCGGAGGAACACCTTGTGTGCTATCAAACGTCACAACGTAACTGGGTGATTATAAAGATGCTCTACAGGTGTCTCCGAAGGTGTTTGTTGGGTTGGCATAGATCAAGATTAGGATTTGTCACTCCATGTATCGGAGAGGTATCTCTGGGCCCTCTCGGTAAGGCACATCACTATAAGCCTTGCAAGCAATATGACTAATGAGTTAGTTGCGGGATGATGCATTATGGCACGAGTAAAGAGACTTGCCGGTAACGAGATTGAACTAGGTATGATGATACCGACGATCGAATCTCGGGCAAGTAACATACCGATGACAAAGGGAATAACGTATGTTGTTATGCGGTTTGACCAATAAAGATCTTCGTAGAATATGTAGGAACCAATATGAGCATCCAGGTTCCGCTATTGGTTATTGACCGTAGATGCGTCTCGGTCATGTCTACATAGTTCTCGAACCCGTAGGGTCCGCACGCTTAACGTTCGATGACGATTTGTATTATGAGTTATGTGATTTGATGACCAAAGTTTGTTCGGAGTCTCGGATGAGATCACGAACATGACGAAGAGTCTCGAAATGGTCGAGAGGTAAAGATCGATGTATTGGAAGGTTATGTTCGGACACCGGAATGATTCTGAAGTGTTTCGGGTATTTTTCAGAGTATCGGGAGGTTACCGGAATACCCGGGGAAGTAGTGGGCCTTAATGGGCTTTAGTGGAAAGGAGAGAAGGGCCTCAAGGGGTGGCCGCCCCCCCCCCTGGTTGGTCCGAATTGGACTAGGAGGGGCGCCCCCCCTCTTTCCTTCTCCCCTCCTTCTCCTTGTTGGAATAGGAAAGGGGGGGGCGAATCCTACTTGCACTAGTAGAAAAGGGGGCTTTTGTCCCGGTTGGTAAGGGCCTTTAGTCCCGGTTTTTGAACCGGGACTAAAGGGTCGTTACTAATGCCTCCCCCCTTTAGTCCCGGTTCTTACATGGACCACCTTTACTCCCGGTTGGTGTTACCAACCGGGACTAAAGGAAATTTTATGATTTTTTTTTTGAAAACTTTTTTTGCGAATTTTTTTTGAATTTTTTTTATTTTCAAATTTCTGAATTATTTTAACCTCTAATCTCTAATCACCACCCCTCATCACTGCTCAATTTATCCTCTAATCTCTAATCACCCCTCATCATTCCAAATCATCTAACTTCCCGGACGGTCACCCTCTCACTACTCCACGCTTAACTTCCGGGTTCTATTCTCCCTCGTTTCCAAGTCTGCACTTGTTGTTTTCCTGACAATAGTAAGATGTCAATCCTATTAACCCTCAGGAATTTAGCTTGAGCATGAAGTGACACATTTCACTGTTTGAGTTTGAAACTATTGTTTTAAAAAAACAATAATTATTTAGTAACACTAATATTTCTGGAATAATAGTTTGACCATTGTTTGACCACAGTTTGACCACTGTTTAACCAGATTTGACCAAAATTCAAAAAAACTGAAATAATTATTTAGTAACACTAATATTCTAGAATAATTAGTTTGAGCATTGTTTGACCACAGTTTGAAATTTTTTGCCTCTCCAGATCTTAAAAGCCCTGTAACTTGTCGTGAAAGGCAAGGCGACTTAGAGTTAGGCTCGGTCATGTGTCATGACCCGACCCGGACTCTTGTAAGCCAGAGGCCTCGACCTATATATAAAGGCGAGTCCCTGGCATAGAATAGGACAAATTACAATTAATCGATAGCTAGGTCAATCGAATCCCTTGTAATCGATACTCAAGCAATAAGCAACAAGAACACGAGTAGGCTTTTACATCCGCCGTGAGGGGCCGATTCTGGGTAAACTCGTGTCTCTTGTCCCGCTCAACCCCGACAAGCTAATCGCCGTTGTGATGGCCTCACGTCTAAGTCGTCACACTAGGACATCTGCCGTGACAAAACCATGACAGTTGGCGCCCACCGTGGGGCCAGCGCACGGTGGTTTCGAGTTCTTGAAGGGCTCTTTCCCAGGGATCGAGGGATACGCCGTTGGCAGGATGACCAAGAGTCGTCGCGACAAGCTCTACATCGATGATGCTGGCTGGGACCCCGAGGCTGACTCGATTGAGTATGGGTACCGGGTCCCCTTCGGCGGGATTCACGTTTTCATCGGCAAGATCGGCGGATCTGAGCCCGAGCCGGACATTTGCACCGACCTCATCGAGCCGGCTCGGCGGGTGCAACCCGCCCGGATCCAAGCCGGCCGGAAGCATGTCTTCGTTGGTTTCGTGCAGGACGCGGAACTCGCGGAGAATTCTGTGTCAAGAGGAGGGACTCTCGTTTACTTAGACGATGAGTCCTCGACTGGCAAGACGGAGTCAATCTATCAACTTCAAGACGACGGGCTTTGGGGCTATTCCGATGGCCACATTATTTCAGACCCCTACGAGTCGCCATGCCGAGCCGCCATCTTCATGGCTAGGATGGTGCCGGCTCTCAATTCTTCAACGGCTGTCGTAGTGGCCGGCGCGTCTGGCTCAGCCAGGCCGCCGGCTCAGGTATTATCTGACCTCGTGGGCAATCTGACGACCCTGATAGCAACAAAAGTCACCATGGAAAATCAAGCAGAGCACAATGCGGAGATTGCGAAAATTCGCGAGCAGATGATCAAGGCCCAGGAGGATATCAATGCTCAGAACATCCATATGGCTGCGCTGAAAGCTCAGGTTGATGCGGAGGTAGAGCGCCTGAAGGCAGAGGCCTGGCGGTTAAACCTGGATCAGAACGTGTCTAATGCGGTGTTCTGGAGGAGACACCAGAGTCGGTTACCACTGAAATATGAGCCGGCATGCCTATTTGACACACCCGGAGCGGGGCCGAGTACTCCAGATGCACCGGTTATCCCCCAATCAACCCCGGATGCACCAGGAAATCGTGCGGCGATTCAACCTTGTCAGCCAGAGCCGGTGAAGAGGGAAGAGCCGGCGCTCAACCCGCCCCCTGTTCAGACGCCACCGCAACGTTTCTTGACACCACCTGGGCACTTTTCTAACCCGGTGGATAACATGGTAGCGGCGGCAACCAGGCTTACGGCAATTCCTGTCACCGGCGAATCACCGGCCGCCGTGGAGACCCAGAACGCGATTGAGCTCCTGCAAACAACCATTGCACGACAAGCTCACTATTCATACAGTCGTGATCGTGTGCACTCAACGCCCCTCCCGAGCTGTAGTTACAGCCGGTGTATTGAGTCGCCCGTGGTCTCCAGCAGTGAGCGACGTCGTAACCCGCCCCATGTTGACCCGCCTCTTAACCCAAGGACTGATGCCCAAGCAATTGTGGACGATGCGAGGGCCCGTCGAGGAGCGGAAGCAGCAAACTAGGGGGCTCATGAGCCACCCCCTGCGGTTCGTTCAGCTTTGATAGGAGCCGGGTTAAGTGCCAGAAGCATTGGAGTGCCGTGTTTAGTGCCGGCTTTACGCAATGAGCGCATGCCTAAGGATTTCAAAGGTCCCCGTAAGATACCCAATTACACGGCGGATCTGGAACCTGGGGGTTGGATTGAGAGTTATGAGCTAGCCATGGATATGTTGGATGTTAGCGATGCAGTGTGTGCCAAGTACTTCACCATGATGTTGGAAGGGACGGCTCGCGCGTGGTTAAAAAACCTGCCTCCTAATTCTATCAGCTCATGGGCGGAGTTAAAGGCATGTTTGTTAAAGGCATGTTTCATCAAGAATTTTCAGGGAACATGCAAGCAACCAATGGTGATTGTGGATTTGGATCACTGTGTGCAGCGTGAGGATGAGTCGGCCCATCATCGGGCTCAGCGGGTTTCCACTATCATCCATTCATCAGACAACATTGCGGCAGCTCAGGCTGTTCTAATTTTAGAGAAGGATTGTCACTTCCCACCTCTTAAGCAGAAGCTCGGCGGCTCAAGCGCAAGTGCCAGGACATGGGTGACCTCATGGGTGCTCTCACCAAATATGCGGACTCTGATAATACAAAGGACCCTAGTTCTGATGATGATAAGTCTAACAAGGGCAAGAAAAACGGCGGTACTAAGGGCCAGCAGCAGAATGTGGCAGGGCACAATGGCAATAACCAGGGTAATGGTGGTAAGCGTAGACACCCCAATGGTGGGTAAGATTTGGTAGCTAACACCAACGTCGGGTATAAGAATCAATGTCGTAATGGCAATGGCAAGCCGCCCTTCATTGAAGGAAGATCTAGGAATCTTGAGGAAATGCTCAATGCCCCTTGTCCAAAGCACAGTTATCCTCACAAACCTTCACGTCACGCCTGGAAGGATTGTTATATCATGTAGGAGTTCAAAAACCAATCTTTTCAACATCATGGAAATGATAACGGGTCGTCTAGCAGGTCAGGCTCAGGCGGCTTCCCGGGAGCCAGCTTCGGCGAAGGCGGCTCAAACTCTGGATATCAGAACCAAGGAAATTATGGGGATCATAACCAACAGTCTGGTCAGGGCAATCAGCAGAATAACCAGTCTGGGTATCATAGTAATCCTAAGCAGTTAAACAGTGGCCAGTATCATGTCTTTGCTACAAGTATTTGTAAGCGTCATCAGAAAGTTCATAAGCGGGCGGTTCACGTAGTCGAGCTGGCTGTTCCACAGTATTTATGGTGGTCAGAGCACACAATAACGTGGAGCCGGGCGGATCACCTGCCCCGGGTTGACAACCCGGATCACCCGGCCCTTGTAGTGGCCCCCCAGGTGGGTGGTTATAAATTCACCAAGGTGCTTATGGATGGTGGCAGCAGCATCAACATCTTGTATTATGACACTTTCCGACGGATGAATCTTACGGAGAATGATCTTAAGCCATCGTCGACAGTCTTCCATGGCGTGGTGCCTGGCAAGTCGGCTTATCCTGTTCGGAAGATTTCCCTGGAGGTAAATTTTGGTGATGAATACTGTTAGGGAACGTAGTAATTTCAAATAATTTCCTACGCACACGCAAGATCATGGTGATGCATAGCAACGAGAGGGGAGAGTGTTGTCCACGTACCCTCGTAGACCGATAGCGGAAGCATTATCACAACGTGGTTGATGTAATCGTACGTCTTCACGATCCGACCGATCAAGTACCGAACGTACGGCACCTCCGAGTTCTACACACGTTCAGCTCAATGACGTCCCTCGAACTCCGATCCAGCCGAGTGTTGAGGGAGAGTTTCGTCAGCACGACGGCGTGGTGACGATGATGGTGTTCCACCGACGCAGGGCTTCGCCTAAGCTCCGCAACGGTATTATCGAGGTGTAATATGGTGGAGGGGGGCACCGCACACGGCTAAGAGATCTCAAGGATCAATTGTTGTGTCTCTGGGGTGCCCCCTGCCCCCGTATATAAAGGAGCAAGGGGAAGGCAGCCGGCCAAGGGGAGAGGCGCGCCATAGGGGGGAGTCCTACTCCCACCGGGAGTAGGACTCCTCCTTTCCTTGTGGGAGTAGGAGAAGGGAAGGGGGAAGGAGAAAGAAGGAAGGGTGTGCCCCCCTTCCCTAGTCCAATTCGGACCAGACCATGGGGAGGGGTGCGGCCACCTTTTGAGGCCTTTCTCTCCTTTCCCGTATGGCCCATTAAGGCCCAATACGAATTCCCGTAACTCTCCGGTACTCCGAAAAATACCCGAATCACTCGGAACCTTTCGAAAGTCCGAATATAGTCGTCCAATATATCGATCTTTACGTCTCGACCATTTCGAGACTCCTCGTCATATCCCCGATCTCATCCCGGACTCCGAACTCCTTCGGTACATCAAAACTCAATAAAACTGTCATCGTAACGTTAAGCGTGCGGACCCTACGGGTTCAAGAACTATGTAGACATGACCGAGACACGTCTCCGGTCAATAACCAATAGCGGGACCTGTATGCCCATATTGGCTCCCACATATTCTACGAAGATCTTTATCGGTCAGACCGCATAACAACATACGTTGTTCCCTTTGTCACCGGTATGTTACTTGCCCGAGATTTGATCGTCGGTATCTCGATACCTGGTTCAATCTCGTTACCGGCAAGTCTCTTTACTCGTTCCGTAACACATCATCCCGCAACTAACTCATTAGTCACAATGCTTGCGAGGCTTATAGTGATGTGCATTACCGAGTGGGCCCAGAGATACCTCTCCGACAATTGGAGTGACAAATCCTAATCTCGAAATACGCCAACCCAACAAGTACCTTTGGAGACACCTGTAGAGCACCTTTATAATCACCCATTTACGTTGTGACGTTTGGTAGCACACAAAGTGTTCCTCCGGTAAACGGGAGTTGCATAATCTCATAGTCAGAGGAACATGTATAAGTCATGAAGAAAGCAATAGCAACATACTAAATGATCGGGTGCTAAGCTAACGGAATGGGTCAAGTCAATCACGTCATTCTCCTAATGAGGTGATCTCATTAATCAAATGACAACTCATGTCTATGGCTAGGAAACATAACCATCTTTGATTAATGAGCTAGTCAAGTAGAGGCATACTAGTGACACTCTGTTTGTCTATGTATTCACACATGTATTATGTTTCCGGTTAATACAATTCTAGCATGAATAATAAACATTTATCATGATATAAGGAAATATATAATACTTTATTATTGCCTCTAGGGCATATTTCCTTCAGTCTCCCACTTGCACTAGAGTCAATAATCTAGTTCACATCACCATGTGATTTAACATCAATAATTCACATCACCATGTGATTAACACCCATAGTTCACATCTCTATGTGACCAACACTCAAAGGGTTTACTAGAGTCAATAATCTAGTTCACATCGCTATGTGATTAACACCCAAAGAGTACTAAGGTGTGATCATGTTTTGATTGTGAGATAATTTTAGTCAACGGGTCTGTCACATTCAGATCCGTAAGTATTTTGCAAATTTCTATGTCTACAATGCTCTGCACGGAGCTACTCTAGCTAATTGCTCCCACTTTCAATATGTATCTAGACCGAGACTTAGAGTCATCTAGATTTAGTGTCAAAACTTGCATCGACGTAACCCTTTACGACGAACCTTTTGTCACTTCCATAATCGAGAAACATATCCTTATTCCACTAAGGATAATTTTGACCGCTGTCCAGTGATCTACTCCTAGATCACTATTGTACTCCCTTGCCAAAATCAGTGTAGGGTATACAATAGATCTGGTACACAGCATGGCATACTTTATAGAACCTATGGCCAAGGCATAGGGAATGACTTTCATTCTCTTTCTATCTTCTGCCGTGGTCGGGCTTTGAGTCTTACTCAATTTCACACCTTGTAACACAGGCAAGAACTCTTTCTTTGACTGTTCTATTTTGAACTACTTCAAAATCTTGTTAAGGTATGTACTCATTGAAAAAACTTATCAAGCGTCTTGATCTATCTCTATAGATCTTGATGCTCAATATGTAAGCAGCTTCACTGAGGTCTTTCTTTGAAAAACTCCTTTCAAACACTCCTTTATGCTTTGCAGAATAATTCTACATTATTTCCGATCAATAATATGTCATTCACATATACTTATCAGCAATGCTGTAGTGCTCCCACTCACTTTCTTGTAAATACAGGCTTCACCGCAAGTCTGTATAAAACTATATGCTTGGATCAACTTATCAAAGTGTATATTCCAACTCCAAGATACTTGCACCAGTCCATAGATGGATCGCTGGAGTTTGCATATTTTGTTAGCACTTTTAGGATTGACAAAACCTCCTGGTTGCATCATATACAACTCTTCTTTAATAAATCCATTAAGGAATGCAGTTTTGTTTATCCATTTGCCATATTTCATAAAATGCGGCAATTGCTAACATGATTCAGACAGACTTAAGCATAGATACGAGTGAGAAACTCTCATCGTAGTCAACATCTTGAACTTGTCAAAAACCTTTTTGCGACAATTCTAGCTTTGTAGATAGTGATACTACTATCAGCGTCCGTCTTCCTCTTGACGATCCATTTATTCTCAATTGCTTGCCGATCATCGGGCAAGCCAACCAAAGTCCACACTTTGTTCTCATACATGGATCTCATCTCAGATTTCATGGCCTCAAGCCATTTTGCGGAATCTGGGCTCACCATCGCTTCTTCATAGTTCGTAGGTTTGTCATGGTCTAGTAACATAACCTCCAGAACAGGATTACCGTACCACTCTGGTGCGGATCTTACTCTGGTTGACCTACAAGGTTTAGTAACAACTTGATCTGAAGTTTCATGATCGTCATCATTAACTTCCTCACTCATTGGTATAGACGTCACAGGAACTGTTTCTTGTGATGAACTACTTTCCAATAAGGGAGCAGGTACAGTTACCTCATCAAGTTCTACTTTCCTCCCACTCACTTCTTTCGAGAGAAACTCCTTCTCTAGAAAGGATCCATTTTTAGCAATGAATGTCTTGCCTTCAGATCTGTGATAGAAGGTGTACCCAACTGTCTCCTTTGGGTATCCTATGAAGACACATTTCTCCGATTTGGGTTTGAGCTTATCAGGATGAAACTTTTTCACATAAGCATCGCAACCCCAAAATTTTAAGAAACGACAACTTTGGTTTCTTGCCAAACCACAGTTCATAAGGCGTCGTCTCAACGGATTTTGATGGTGCCCTATTTAACGTGAATGTAGCTGTCTCTAATGCATAACCCCAAAACGATAGTGGTAAATTGGTAAGAGAGATCATAGATTGCACTATATCCAATATAGTATGGTTATGACGTTCGGACACACCATTATGCTGTGGTGTTCCGGGTGGCGTGAGTTGCGAATCTATTCCGCATTGTTTCAAATGTAGTCCAAACTCGTAACTCAAATATTCTCCTCCATGATCAGATCGTAGGAATTTTATTTTCTTGTTACGATGATTTTCAACTTCACTCTGAAATTCTTTGAACTTTTCAAATGTTTCAGACTTATGTTTCATTAAGTAGATATACCCATATCTGCTCAAATCATCTGTGAAGGTCAGAAAATAATGATACCTGCTACGAGCCTCAATATTCATCGGGCCACATACATCTGTATGTATGATTTCCAACAAATCTGTTGCTCTCTCCATAGTTCCGGAGAACGGCGTTTTTAGTCATCTTGCCCATGAGGCACGGTTCGCAAGCATCAAGTGATTCATAATCAAGTGATTCCAAAATCCCATCAGTATGGAGTTTCTTCATGCGCTTTACATCAATATGACCTAAACGGCAGTGCCGCAAATAAGTTGCACTATCATTATTAACTTTGCATCTTTTGGCTTCATTATTATGAATATGTGTATCACTACGATCAAGATCCAACAAACCATTTTCGTTGGTGTGTATGACCATAAAAGGTTTTTATTCATGTAAACAGAACAACAATTGTTCTCTAACTTAAATGAATAACCGTATTGCAATAAACATGATCAAATCATATTCATGCTCAACGCAAACACCAAATAACACTTATTTAGTTTCAACACTAATCCCGAAAGTACAGGGAGTGTGCGATGATGATCATATCAATCTTGGAACTACTTCCAACATACATCGTCACCTCGCCTTTTACTAGTCTCTGTTTATTCTGCAACTCCCGTTTCGAGTTACTACTCTTAGCAACTGAACCAGTATCAAATACCGAGGGGTTGCTATAAACACTAGTAAAGTACACATCAATAACTTGTATATCCAATATACCTTTGTTCACTTTGCCATCCTTCTTATCCACCAAATAGTTGGGGTAGTTTCGCTTCCAGTGACCAGTCCCTTTGCAGTAGAAGCACTTAGTCTCAGGCTTAGGACTAGACTTAGGCTTCTTCAATTGAGCAGCAACTTGCTTGCCGTTCTTTTTGAAGTTCCCCTTCTTCCCTTTGCCCTTTTCTTGAAACTAGTGGTCTCGTCAACCATCAACACTTGATGTTTTTCTTGATTTCTACCTTCGTCGATTTCAGCATCACGAAGAGCTCGGGAATTACTTTCGTCATCCCTTGCATACTATAGTTCATCACGAAGTTCTACTAACTTGGTGATGGTGACTAGAGAATTCTGTCAATCACTGGAAGATTAACTCCCACTTGATTCAAGCGATTGTAGTACCCAGACAATCTGAGCACATGTTCACTAGTTGAGCGATTCTCCTCCATCTTTTAGCTATAGAACTTGTTGGAGACTTCATATCTCTCAACTCGGGTATTTGCTTGAAATATTAACTTCAACTCCTGGAACATCTTATATGTTCCATGACGTTCAAAACGTTTTTGAAGTCCCGATTCTAAGCTGTTTAAGCATGGTGCACTAAACTATCAAGTAGTCATCATATTGAGCTAGCCAAACGTTCATAACGTCTGCATCTGCTCCTGCAATAGGTCTGTCACCTAGCGGTGCATCAACGACATAATTTTTCTGTGCAGCAATGAGGATAATTCTCAGATCACGGATCCAATCCGCATATTTGCTACTAACATCTTTCAACATAATTTTTCTCTAGGAACATATCAAAAATAAACAGGGAAGCAACAACGCGAGCTATTGATCTACAACATAATTTGCAAAATACTATCAGGACTAAGTTCATGATAAATTTAAGTTCAATTAATCATATTACTTAAGAACTCCCACTTAGATAGACATCCCTCTCATCATCTAAGTGATTACGTGATCCAAATCAACTAAACCATGTCCGATCATCACGTGAGATGGAGTAGTTTCAATGGTGAACATCACTATGTTGATCATATCTACTATATGATTCACGCTCGACCTTTCGGTCTCCGTGTTCCGAGGCCATATCTGTTATATGCTAGGCTCGTCAAGTTTAACCTGAGTATTCCGCGTGTGCAACTGTTTTGCACCCGTTGTATTTGAACGTAGAGCCTATCACACCCGATCATCACGTGGTGTCTCAGCACGAAGAACTTTCGCAACGGTGCATACTCAGGGAGAACACTTATACTTTGATAATTTAGTGAAGGATCATCTTATAATGCTACCGTCAAACAAAGCAAGATAACATGCATAAAGGATTAACATCACATGCAATCAATATAAGTGATATGATATGGCCATCGTCATCTTGTGCTTGTGATCTCCATCTCCGAAGCACCGTGCTTGTGATCTCCATCTCCGAAGCACCGTCATGATCACCATCGTCACCGGCGCGACACCTTGATCTCCATCGTAGCATCGTTGTCGTCTCGCCACCTTATTGCTTTTACGACTATCGCTACCGCTTAAGGATAAAGTAAAACTATTACATGGCGATTGCATCTCATACAATAAAGCGACAACCATATGGCTCCTACCAGTTGCCAATAACTCGGTTACAAAACATGATCATCTCATACAACACATTATATCACATCATGTCTTGACCATATCACATCGCAACATGCCCTGCAAAAACAAGTTAGACGTCCTCTACTTTGTTGTTGCATGTTTTACGTGGCTGCTACGGGCTTAGCAAGAACCGTTCTTACCTACGCATCAAAACCACAATGATAGTTTGTCAAGTTGGTGCTGTTTTAACCTTCGTAAGGACCGGGCGTAGCCACACTCGGTTCAACTAAAGTGAGAGAGACAGACACCCGCCGGTCACCTTTAAGCAATGAGTGCTCGCAACGGTGAAACCAGTCTCGCGTAAACGTACGCGTAATGTCGGTCCGGGCCGCTTCATCTCACAATACCGCTGAACCAAAGTATGACATGCTGGTAAGCGGTATGACTTATATCGCCCACAACTCACTTGTGTTCTACTCGTGCATAACATCAACGCATAAAACCTGGCTCGGATGCCACTGTTGGGGAACGTAGTAATTTCAAAAAAATTCCTACGCACACGCAAGATCATGGTGATGCATAGCAACGAGAGGGGAGAGTTTTGTCCACGTACCCTCGTAGACCGACAGTGGAAGCGTTATCACAACGCGGTTGATGTAGTCGTACGTCTTCACGATCCGACCGATCAAGTACCGAACGTACGGCACCTCCGAGTTCTACACACGTTTAGCTCGATGACGTCCCTCGAACTCCGATCCAGCCGAGTGTTGAGGGAGAGTTTCGTCAGCACGACGGCGTGGTGACGATGATGGTGTTCCACCGACACAGGGCTTCGCCTAAGCTCCGCAACGGTATTATCGAGGTGTAATATGATGGAGGGGGGCACCGCACACGGCTAAGAGATCTCAAGGATCAATTGTTGTGTCTCTGGGGTGCCCCCTGCCCCCGTATATAAAGGAGCAAGGGGAAGGCAGCCGGGGAGTAGGACTCCTCCTTTCCTTGTGGGAGTAGGAGAAGGGAAGGGGGAAGAAGAAAGAAGGAAGGGTGCGCCCCCCTTCCTTAGTCCAATTCGGACCAGACCATGGGGAGGGGTGCGGCCACCTTTTGAGGCCTTTCTCTCCTTTCCCGTATGGCCCATTAAGGCCCAATACGAATTCCCGTAACTCTCCGGTACTCCGAAAAATACCCGAATCACTCAGAACCTTTCCGAAGTCCGAATATAGTCGTGCAATATATCGATCTTTACGTCTCGACCATTTCGAGACTCCTCGTCATATCCCCGATCTCATCCGGGACTCCGAACTCCTTCGGTACATCAAAAATCAATAAAACTGTCATCGTAACGTTAAGCGTGCGGACCCTACGGGTTCGAGAACTATGTAGACATGACCGAGACACGTCTCCGGTCAATAACCAATAGCGGGACCTGGATGCCCATATTGGCTCCCACATATTCTACGAAGATCTTTATCGGTCAGACCGCATAACAACATACGTTGTTCCCTTTGTCACCGGTATGCTACTTGCCCGAGATTTGATCGTCGGTATCTCGATACCTAGTTCAATCTCGTTACCGGCAAGTCTCTTTACTCGTTCCGTAACACATCATCCCGCAACTAACTCATTAGTCACAACGCTTGCAAGGCTTATAGTGATGTGCATTACCGAGTGGGCCCAGAGATACCTCTCCGACAATTGGAGTGACAAATCCTAATCTCGAAATACGCCAACACAACAAGTACCTTTGGAGACACCTGTAGAGCACCTTTATAATCACCCATTTACGTTGTGACGTTTGGTAGCACACAAAGTGTTCCTCCGGTAAACGGGAGTTGCATAATCTCATAGTCAGAGGAACATGTATAAGTCATGAAGAAAGCAATAGCAACATACTAAATGATCGGGTGCTAAGCTAACGGAATGGGTCAAGTCAATCACGTCATTCTCCTAATGAGGTGATATCGTTAATCAAATGACAACTCA
This sequence comes from Triticum aestivum, assembly GCF_018294505.1. NCBI lineage: Eukaryota > Viridiplantae > Streptophyta > Magnoliopsida > Poales > Poaceae > Triticum > Triticum aestivum. The sequence continues at coordinate 620,962,062 of NC_057814.1, forward strand.
TGTCTATGGCTAGGAAACATAACCATCTTTGATTAACGAGCTAGTCAAGTAGAGGCATACTAGTGACACTCTGTTTGTCTATGTATTCACACATGTATTATGTTTCCGGTTAATACAATTCTAGCATGAATAATAAACATTTATCATGATATAAGGAAATATATAATACTTTATTATTGCCTCTAGGGCATATTTCCTTCAAATACAACTACAGGGCAGAGACTTTGTGGTTTGAGGTGGTCAAAATTAAGAGTATGTATCATGCCTTGTTTGGCCGGCAGGCTTACGCTCGGTTTATGGCCCGCCCGTGTTATATTTACTTGCAGATTAAGATGCGAGGGCCAAAAGGGACAATTACGGTTCATGGTAATCGAAAAGTGGCCTTGGAATGTGAAGAAGGTGATGCCGCTTATGCAGAGTCGGCTTTTGCTACTGAGGAGCTCAAGTTTTATGCGGACAATGTTGACCCGGCAGACATGACCCCTCGGAAGAAGCCTACTACTGAACAGGACCCTCTACTCAAGTTCAAGTCAGCTGATGATACAAAGCAAGTGGATTTTGTCCCTGGCGGTTCTTCTTAGCAGTTCACTGTTGGTGCTGGGATAGATCCCAAATAGGAAAGCGCGCTCATCGAATTCATCTGTGAGAATTGGGATATGTTTGCATGGAAACCTTCTGACATGCCGGGTGTACCGAGAGAATTCGCTGAGCACCACCTTAATGTGGATCCTAAAGTTAAGTCGGTCAAACAGTTCCTCCGTCGTTTCAATGAAGAACGACATAAAGTTATTGGAGAAGAGGTAGCCTGGCTCTTCGCGGCCGGGTTTATCGTTGAAGTTTTTCACCCTGAGTGGTTAGCTAACCCTGTGCTCGTGCTCAAGAAAAATGGCACATGGCGTATGTGTGTGGATTACACGGACCTTAGTAAGGCTTGTCTAGCTGATCCATTTGCTCTCCCCCGTATCGACCAGATCATTGAAGCAACGGCGGGTTGTGAGAGTCTATGCTTCCTGGACCCTTATTCTGGATACCATCATATCAAGATGGCAGTCAAGGACCAAGAGAAAACAGTTTTCATCACACCTTTTGGAGCTTTTTGCTATGTCTCCATGCCTTTTGGGCTCAAGTGTGCCCAGGCGACTTACCAGCGATGTGTCCAGAATCGTTTTCATGGTCAGATTGGATGCAATGTTCATGCTTATGTGGACGATATCGTGGTTAAGTAAAGGAAGAAAGAGACCTTGCTGGCTGACTTGAAGGAAACCTTTGACAATCTTCGGGTTTACAAGATGATGCTTAACCCGGGTAAGTGTGTTTTTGGTGTACCTGCTGGCAAGTTGTTGGGGTTTCTGGTTTCAGAACTGGGCATCAAGGCTAACCCGGAGAAGATCAAAGCCATCACCTCTCTGTCTAAGTCGTCCTGTATCAACGATGTCCAGCGACTGGTGGGTTGTATTGCAGCCCTGAGCCGCTTTATAAGCCGCATGGGTGAGAAGGCGATTCCTTTGTACCAGATGATGAAAAAGACTGACCACTTTGTCTAGAGTGATGCTGCTAACGAGGCGTTTAAGGCGCTTAAAAAGCAGTTGGCTGAGTCGCCCATCTTGGCTGCTCCGATTGACAAAGAGCCTATGCCCTTGTACGTGGCGGCTAATAACAAGGCTGTCAGCGTAGCAGTTGTCGTGGAGCGCAAGGAGGCAGGGAGAGAATACCCAGTCCAGTGGCCAGTTTATTATGTCACTGAAGTCTTAACAGAGTCCAAGCAGAGATACCCGCACTGGCAGAAATTGGTGTTTGGCGTGTTCATGGTGAGTAGCAAATTGAAGCACTATTTCCTTGGACATCCAATCACGGTGGTCAGTTCAGCACCTCCGGGAGATATCATACAGAATAGAGAGTCTATAGGCCGGGTTGCTAAGTGGGCAATTGAGCTTGGGCCACATCATCTTAAATATATGCCCCGGACTGCCATCAAGTCTCAAGCTTTGGTGGATTTCATTAATGATTGGACAGAGCTGCAAGCACTTGAGGAGAAGCAGGATAACACATACAGGATGATACACTTTGATGGTTCCAGGCAATTGGAAGGCTCCGGGGCTGGAGTTATTTTATCTTCCAACGAGGTGACAAGTTCTGTTATGTTTTGAGGCTTATGTTTCCCTGTACTAATAATGCAGCTGAGAATGAGGCTTTGCTACATGGGCTACGAATGGCCAAGGAGATGAACTTGAGCCGGGTTAGGTGCTTGGGCGACTCAGACCTCGTTGCACAGCAAGTTTCAGGGAAGTGGGATTCAAAGGACCCCCTCATGGCGGCTTATCGTCAGGCAGTCACCAATATTGTTGGTCGTTTTAAGGGTTATTAGGTGGATCACATTGACCGGCGACACAATGAGGCGGCTGATGCATTGTCTCGGCTTGGATCTCAATGTAAGCCGGTCCCTCCTAAGGTGTTTTTAGATGTGCTGCATAACCCATCTATCAGGTTACCTCCAGAGGAAGACCTTGCTATTCCTGACCCGGAGGGGCAGCTGGTGGCGGCTTTACGTGCTATTCCAGATTGAACTCTGCCTTATTTGAATTATTTAACCAAAGGCGAGTTACCAGAAGATGAGGTCTTGGCGTAGCAGGTCATCCGGCGATCTAAGTCCATGACAATTGTCAATGGCGAGTTGCACAGGTGCAGTTTAACAGGCGTGTTTCAACGTTGTGTTTCCCCCGAGGAAGGTCGTGAGATTCTTCAAGAAATCCATGCTGGGGACTGTGGTCATCATGCCGGGTCAAGATCTTTAGTGGCAAAAGCTTTCAGACATGGGTTTTGCTGGTTGACGGCTCATGCCGATGCAGAGGATATTGTGCGAAAGTGTGATGGTTGCCAGAAATTTGCAAGACAGGCTCATGTGCCAGCTCAAGAGTTGCGGATGATCCCGATAACTTGGCCATTTGCAGTCTGGGGGGCTTGATATGGTGGGACCCTTTAAGAGGTCTCAGGACAAGAAAACTCACCTACTGGTGGCAGTTGATAAATTTACCAAGTGGGTTGAGGCAGAGCCAGTAAGTAATTGTGAGGCGGCGACTGCAGTCCAGTTTGTGAAAAAGCTGATCTTCCGCTTTGGTTATCCTCATAGTATCATCATTGATAATGGGACAAATCTGTCCAAAGGTACTATGAAAGAATTCTGTTAGAGGGAACATATCCGGCTTGATGTGTCGTCGGTGGCTCATCCACAGTCCAATGGGCAAGCTGAGCGTGCTAACCCGGAGATACTAAAGGGGATCAAGCCACGGCTCATGGTTCCTCTGGAAGGCACTCCAGTTTGTTGGGTTGAGGAGCTTCCTGAAATCCTTTAGAGCATCAGGACCACCCCTAACAGATCAACAGGCTACACGCCCTTTTTCATGGTTTATGGTGCAGAGGCGGTTCTTCCAAGTGATATTCGTCATGACTCGCCCAGGGTGGCGGCTTACGTTGAAGTAGATAATGAAATGGCACGTCAAGACGCCCTGGATGCCTTGGAAGAAGAACGTGATCTCGCGGCGGCTCGATCGGTGATTTACCAACAAGATCTGAGTCTCTATCATAGCCGCAGAGTTCGAAGCCGGACGTTCCAGGAGGGCGACTTAGTGCTCCGTTTGATTCAAGATCAGGCAGGCATGCATAAGCTTTCCCCTCCTTATTTCTTTATGCTATTTGTACCCGTCACCGGTTTATGGATGAGTGCTATTGGCAGGAAGGACCTTTTGTGGTTAGCAAGAACCTTAGCAACAGGTCATATTATCTCATCGACATATGTGAGTACAACAAGTCCCGTACCTCGGAGGAGGAGACCAACCGGCCATGAAACATTGCTCATCTTCGGCCTTATTACACTTGAGCCACTGGCTCCAATCATTGTACATACATATCATGTATATATTTTTATGATCAACATAATAAAGTCGGCATCCCCGAAACTCGGGGCCTCTGTCATTTCATCACATATATTGTGCATGAGTCTTTTATTAATTGATCATAAGGTCATTTAGGGGCTTCCAACTAAACGCATTTAGCTTACTCACCCACTTGACTAGGCACAGAACCCCACATTATTGGTTAAACCTGCCCGTATGCTTGATGCCACTCCGAATAAGATGACCCCGCCATACTCTTGACAAGTCAATCTTTAAACCCTGAACTTGTCAAAGGTAAAACGTCGGTTTAATTCATGTGAGAGCCAGCTTACTGAAAGAGAGGATAAACCAAGGCTATTATGCCAAGTTTCATTGAGCAAGACTAGAGCCTCCAAAGCCGGCCTTTTTATTTGAGCTTTATAAGCCAACTTCTATTTAAACTCGATATATGCTTGTGCTTTTCATTTCTATGTGTTCAGGAATTCTTCGCAGTCGATCATATTATCGTTCAGAATATGTCTCTGGGTTATAAAGATTCTGGGTTAGTATTGATCAAATATTAAGTTTATTGTGGCCATGAGCCACCGGGGGATCACCTCAAGTTTTTCATGACCATGAGTCATTGGGTTACTAACTCGCCATGGTCTTTCGAGTATAAGTCGCTAGTAGGGAAATTGTTGGGTTATTATTACAACCCCTTACAGTTTATATGTCAAAATATCAGATGGGCACCCTTATTCAAAGGTGGTGTAAAGCAAAGATGAATATCAGAGTTGATCAAACATCCAGAGGATTGGTCATATAGCTGCTGGATCATCAGTTAAATAATATGCACGAAAGCATGACAAGGCAACCAAATGTTTTTAACTAAGCCTATTACAAGGCTTCAGTTCAGCCCATAAGTTTCAAGCGAAGTTTTTTAGGAGTTATGTTACTCCTTTAAACCGGATCTGTGCTGTCCGGGTTGGTACCCTCCGGGTTAACATCTTGCTGGCGCCCAGAAGTAGAGGTCCCCGAGTCATCCTGAGCCGGTTCTTCTTTGTTTCCGATCTGAAGATTGGCCGAGGTCCAGTCGATACCAGTTAAAGCTTGAAAGATTGCTTCATCCTTGATGATAGAGGAAGGGTCGATATCAGGGGCGAAAAATATGCTTACGCCTTTGAGGAGTCAGGTCTACAACGTCGAAAGAAGGCGCCTTGACTCGAGTATTGTTGCCGTCGTAAGTCGGTTGGTACTTTTTTAGATCAAGTTCCTGAGCAAGCTGACACGCCAATGGTCGCATATCTATGATACACATAGCATAATCTGCTTCGCTGAATACAGACCCGTCATCTTTGTACTCCGGGAACCCGCTGGCCATCTCCTTAGGATCCAATTATGTTTGATACGCCTTTGCCTGGCTTAGCGCAGTTATCGCTCATGCATGGGCGCCTGACATCTTTAGCTCTTCAATTTTTTTCGACATTTTTGACAGTTGATCCAGCACATCTTTAACAAGTTGTGGTGGTTTCTTGCCGTTTGATGCAGCTACAAGAGTGCGGAGACTTCCAGCATATAGTTTTTCCGTCAACGAATAGACGGCTTTCAGCTTCATCAGCATATTTTGTCCAAGGTTGGAACTCCTGGCACCTGTCAAAAATTAACAACAAGAGTCGCCAGGCGAGTTACATTCAATTATTTCAAGTCGCCAGGCGAGTTATATTCAAGTATTTCAAGTCGCTAGACGAGTTATTTGAATTGGTTTAAGGTCTTATTTACCAAAGATGGCTTCCGTCATCTGAGAAATATGGTGTTTTAAGCCAGACTGCTCTTCGGCCACCGGCTTCAGCTGGTCTTCGGCGTCCTGGGCTCGTTTCATCAGAGCAGCCTTTTCAGTCTCAAAGGCGGGTCTTTCTGATTCCAAGTCCGCCTTGATTTTTTTCCAAATTTTTCAATGAAGATTCCAAGGCTGCTTCAACTTTGGACCGCCCGGCTTGTTCCGACTCCAAATTTTTCTTCAAACCGGTGAGGTCTGAGTCGCCCAAAGATAATGCTTCCTGCGAAGATAAAGCACACATATATTTATCAGATTTGCTGGTTAAGCTGGCAGCAATGGTTAACCCGGTACTTGGGGGCTTAACTCATGCATGATAAATTCATTCAAGTCCCAAGCAGATTACGAGCAATATACTTGGCACTTGGGGGCTGATGCATGTCATTTTTCAACATACAAGAAGATCCGGCTCATCTCAGAAGATAGGTCAGCCTTTGGGGGTTGCAGAATACTTTTTTGAAGTGGTCATCTTAAAAGACCCGTCTCATCTCATGAAGATAAACCGGCCCTTGGGGGCTACAGGATGTTCTTTTCAAACGGAGTTGCTTAAAGAGTCAGCTTATCATTATCATGATAACCCGGCCCTTGGGGGCTATGCTTGCAGATTTTACATATTTTTCTTCAAGTCTTCACCATACTCAAGCTTTTCCTATGATCAAGACTTGCGGGCTACATAAGGATATATAACGGGGGGAAATGGAGAGTACCTCATACTTCTTTTCATTGTATTCACTAAGCTAGCCTCCATGTCCCGGCTTGTGACCAGGCGGCTTACATAGCCAGCATGTAAATCTTCAGCATTGAGGCCTTCATAACCTGACAGCTCAAGTTTTGATTTGCCTTTCTCAGACAAAAGTTTCTCCTCCTTGGTTGTGTGCTTCGTTAACAGATTGGTGATTCCTGGTGTTTTATAACCCGCCCCAATAATGGCAACATCGTCATCATTCTTCTCGGGAGGAGTCTCTTCTGTTGCTTCGAGAGGACTTGAAGGAATGGAACTCGGCGGGTCAGGGTTGCCTGCTGGGTTGGCATCAGCATCCATAGCATCGGAGGCTGTTTTTTCTGTCTGCGGGGGCGGGTCACCCCGATCATCATGGTGTTCTTCATCTTGCTCAGTATTGGCGTCTGGGGTCACCAATACTTGTTCTTCTGACTCTGGAATTACGGGGGTTGTCGAAGACTTGCCCATTTTCCTCTTCTTGGATTTGGCTTTGGCTCTGCAAAAGAAGATAGCATGTCAAAATTATATGTGTCAAATGATTTCAAAGTTCAGTTAGAAAGAGGATTACCCTAGATTTATAATCAGAGCAGGCAACTGTGTAGAGGTTGAGTCTCCTGAAGACGGAGGCGACTCCTGATAATTTGAATCAGAAGGGTTAAGAGGCTGCCTGATAAGGCCGGCTTTGGGCAAAGAAGGAGTCGAACTGTGTGGCACCTCGTTACGTCTCTTGCGAGCAGAGGGTTCGTGAGTTAACCCGTCCACCAGGTCGCTAGAGCCGCCACTCCGAGTTTGGCGCCTCACGTCATATTGAGCCTTTTTCAAAATAAAGTTTGGGTCTAAATGAGCATCTAGATGAGAAAAGGGGACGTTCCAGACGACCTGCCTTGTTTTCTTTGGAGACAAGGAGTCTGAGCCGAAAGAGATGGAAATTACCTCAATATCATCAGCCCGACTTGTTGCTGCCTCATCCTGAGAGTAAGAAGTGTCAGCTAATTCGATAAAAAGACGGCCAAGAGAATCAAGTTCTACCTCTAATTAATCTTCAGCTTCTACTGACCCGCCAATAGCAGCTGGCTCATTCACATCAGCTTCCTTGTTCTTTTTTCGAATTGGTGTGTTCTTAGATTTGGCCACTGCAGTTTTCTTCTTCTTATTCCAAAAAGAAGAGCCGGGCTGCATAATAAAGAGGGGTTATAAAGTTAAATACAAGGTAATATAAAGAATTATAAGCCGGATATAGAGGAATGCTTACAGGTGGGGCCGGGTTGAGCTTGAAGAATGGCAACAACCCTGTTTTGTTACAGTTTTCTTGAGATTCCCATAGCAGACTCTTTACAGTTTGATTGATTTCATCATCAATAAAATTATCAGAGTTGTACCGCTGAGGATCATTTGACTCGCCTGAGTATTCGCACATCAAGCCGGGACGGCGACTCAAGGGAAGGATTCTCCATCTAACCCAACACCGGGCTAGATCAACTCCTATTAGCCCATTGGCTAACAAAGGCCTTCACTTCTTGGTAAGTTGGGAGTGCTTCAGCACGTTCTTCTGGAATGAGTTTGCTCGCGGACTAAAGTCTATGGGCAGATGGTCAGCTCTGTAACCCGGTAGAGGGTTCTCACCGGCTGGGGCAATATCCTTGCAATAAAACCAAGTTTTAACCCAACCCTTAGGATGACTGGGCAGAGTGGCTGGAGGAAAACTACCATCTCTTCGTCTCTGGATTGAGATTCCGCAAGTGCTAGGCTCGGGCCATCTGCGCATTCAATTTGGCGGTTCATGTAGAAAAATTCCTTGAAGAGAGCGACAGTGGGCTCCATTTACAGATATGCTTCACCAAAGATTTGAAAGTGGCAGAGATTTGATATGGAGTTTGGGCCCAAATCTTGTGGATGAAGGTCGAAGTAGTTCAAGGCATCCCGAAAAAAATTTGAGCCAGGAGGAGTAAAGCCTCTGAGAATATGATCAGTAAAAGCCACAACCTCCCCTTCGCCGGGTCTAGGAACATCCTCCCCTTGACTGACTCACCAGCCAATTTCTTCCTGAGTCGCCAAGAGACCTTGGTTTTCATAATATTTAAAGATGGTTTCAGTGACTAGGGAAGGCACCCAGTCGCAAATAGTGGTCTTCGACATATTGAGCCGCCTAAATATGATGGAAAACTACGAAAGTAGAATATGGCGGGTTACTTGAGAAGCAATGACCCGTCATCACAGTCATATGAGTAAGACAGCATAATGATAATTCGCCTTAAAACAGTGAAATCGATTTAGTTACAGATGCAGTTTCTGAATTCGGCGAGTTACAGATATGATGGTAAGTCGCCCAAAGATACAAGGGCGGGTTAGCTAAGTTCAGGATTGCTGAATTTTCTGCTAAGTGTGGAACAAACAAGTTTCAGAATAGAACATCTACACTTATGGATTTACGGGCAGTTCAAAAATAAAAATAAATGGGTAATCCTAATGGTGGTGGCGGAGCTACTGGCGAACTATTGGCGAATTCTGAATGAAGCATGATTTATTCAGAGGCAAGATTGGTATTCAAACTATTTCCGCAATACTTCTATGGCCATCTCCGATCTAATATAAAGTCTACTCAAGATATCATGGGGGAGAACAGGAGAACGCCGACGAACTTTAAGAACTCCGACGAGATAATGTGAATCTAAGGAGGAGAAGTTCCGGTACCTGGTTGTAGTGGCCGAGAGCGGAGGTGCGCCGCTGAACTCCGGTGAAGGCGGAGCGTGTGGCAAGTCCCGAGCGAGGCGGCTGGCGAAGGTCGATGGCGCGGCGGAGCTTCAATGGCAGAGGGTTTCACGAGGAAGAAGAAGAAGTGGAGGAGACAAGGTAAACTGGAAAAGGGAGACCCCCCGTGCATATTTATAGGGGGGAGATAACAGAAAATGGTAGGTGCAAGACCCGAGGAGGCGCAGTAACATTTTGGAATGAAAAGGGCGCCTCGATTTTCGGGATAAATGGATTTGCACAAGATTTGTTATGACGTCATGAGAAAACTCCCTAAATTTATGGCGGTGACATCATCATTTCGTATGGCGGGTTATGAAGTTTTTCAAGCTGAGATCGTGAGACTCGGATAGAAGACTCGCCAGATTAAGATGGAAGATTGACATGAACCAGTTCAAACCAATTTGGGGCCTAATGTTGGGGATATAACCCCATGGTGTAACCCACCTGTGAAGGCCGAGTTAAACTACTGGCGACTCTCGGAGCTGGACTTCGGATGGACCAGGACGATCAAGATGAAGGACCGGATGGGCGGCTCACAAGATGGGTTGGCTTAGGGCCCGAAGCCAGAAGGTGGCAGGCGGCCCGGAGGTGTAAGCCATCGTACGATGACTTGTCGTGAAAGGCAAGGCGATTTAGAGTTAGGCTCGGTCACGTGTCATGACCCAACCCGGACTCTTGTAAGCCAGAGGCCTCGACCTGTATATAAAGGCGAGTCCCTGGCACAGAATAGGACATGTTTTTTTTTGAATTTTCACCGGGGGAGGAAGGGAAGCCCTTCCACCACCTGAATATATTGCGTAAAGGGGCAGAAGCCACCAGAATATTCAGTTTTTACAAGAGAGGAGAGAGCTGAGAGCCACCCTGAAGAACCACAAGCCTCACAGGCTCATATAAGAACAGACAGCCAAACGTCGACGTGGGGCTGGTCGTCGGTCTTCAGCCAGCCACGCCAAAGCACCGCGTCATCCCGACAGGCTTTGTAGGTAGCGGCAAGGGACAGCATTTCTTCCCAGAAAATGATGGCGTTACGACGCTTCCATAGCCGCCAGCAGCAGAGAAGGACGAAAGCCGCAGGAGAGTCGGCGCCGACGACGGGGGACGCGTCGAAGCAGTGAAGCGCACGGACCGTGCCCGCTTCAGGGGACAGCCCGACCCCCGCCAAAACTGCACCGCGAACGGGCACCTGAAGATGAGATGGTCGGCGGTCTCGAGCACCGCTTCGCAGCAGGGGCACCCGGCCTCCGCCGTAGTGAGGATGGTCTTGCGAAGGAGCACGTCCCGCGTATGGATGCGAGACTGAGTGAGCAGCCACCCAAAGAACTTGACATGTTACAATCAATCGATAGCTAGGTCAAGCGAATACGCTCCCTTGTAATTGATACTCAAGCAATAAGCAACAAGAGCAGGAGTAGGCTTTTACCTCCGACGTGAGGGGCCGAACCTGGGTAAACTCGCGTCTCTCGTCCCGCTCAACCCCGACAAGCTAATCGCCATTGTGATGGCGTCACATCTAAGTCCTTACATTAGGATATCTGCGATGACAAAACCACGACAAGGAGTATGCCATGGTATGATGCCAAGGCCAGGAGTAACTAGCTAGCAGAGCACTTACTTTCGATGAGGCACTCATTGCAGAGGTGTGTGGGGGGTATTATGTGCATGCTGCTCAGTGGATTATAGCAATTTTCATCCAGTTTTTAGTTAATCAGCTAGGCAATTCTTTTCTTCTTAATGGATGAGGCAAATTTTGTCTCCATTTAAAAATGTGCCACTGTGGCAGCATGTTTGTGCTTATACAGCAGTTCCAGTGTCGCGAGTGGCCTTTTTTTTTAAGTAACTACGTGTATCATTAATCACAAAAAAGGAGAATCTAATCTAACGTATAAAGCCATAGCTGAGGGCATCGCTCGCGCTCGTCACTTTTGACCACCCGATCGAGCAACTACAGCATTTTTTTGCCTGCTGGCGGCTGGTCAACCGTCCGCTTTTTTTCACTTTTACATCTGCTTCACAAGAGAATGACTGGTGGGGCTTGTTAGACGTGGGGTCGCGAGATTGACGTGAGTTTCCTTCAGCTTTTGGTTAACGAAGTCCGCGTCCTGCTCGCCAATCGCGATCTGGAAAAAAGCAACCCTACACCCACGGGCCAATCCCGCAGCCGCCTCCCTCGCAATCCCGCAGCCGCCTCCCCCGCTTCCTCTGCGCCTCGCGCCGCAACCGCCTCCCCCGCTTCCTTCGCGCCTCCGCCTCCTCTCCCATCTCCTCCCTGCTGCTACTGGCCATCGCACCCTCGCCATCGACGATTGATGCGGCCGACGGCGAGCGCCGGTTAGCGACCGGGAGGCCGCCACCTCTCCTGACCTCCTCCCAGGTTCCCGATCTGGAGCAGCGAGGCCAACCCCCCTCCCCTTCACACGCAGGTGCTCCCCCTCTTCCCTCAGTTCCTTCTCTTTCTTCCCTGACCCTGTCGATGGCCAGACGGGTGACGGGGTGGATCGGGTGGCGGTGATGTCAGAGCTTGAGATGGCAGAGCTCGGGCTGGAGCGCTCATGGGGTGACGGATTCAAGGGCTGGAGCTCTCACGGAATGGAGGTGCTCAGACTAGAGGCAGCGGAGGACGCCCTATGAGCGAGCTGGAGGTGGAGGCGGTGAGAGCCCTCTCCCCATCTCTCATTTTCTCCATTTCTTTCCCTTCAACATCTCACCGTTGCTCCTGTATGGAACAACAGAGAGGATGGGAAGAGGCCTGGAGTGGCTCGGGGCAGTGAAGGGGAATAGAGATGAGGAGGCGCGGAGTGAAGAGCCGGGAAGGAGGAGGGTTCGGAAGAGAGAAGAGAAGAGTGTGTCGACCATGCGCTTGTATGGAACACCATCAGCCGATCCACACTCTGCTCTGCCAACCTTGCTTCATTTGGCCTCTGCAGATACCCACACACCTTCACCCCCTCTTGGTTTGCCTCCTTCACTCTCACAGAGCGTGTCATCTTTGTTTGTGTATATTTGTTTTGTGGGTTATCTGCTTGTTGTTTTTATGCATCTTCTCTTGATTAATTTTTGTTTCCTTGTAGCCCACTGATTCCGTCTATAACATGCTGCTAGGTTCTTCGTTTGGCTGGATTGTAGGTGGCCTTTTGCAAGAAGAGTTTCAGTGCTCAGCATATTGCAGTCATTGCAGCAGCGAGTTCTATGAAGCACATCAATCAAGGGTACATAGTCAATGACAATCCCTCCCATTTAATTAGATGGTTTGCCAGTTTCTTCATGTAGATAGTATCATAGTGATGCGATTCAGATGTTTATAATTCTTTTCTAACATTACATGTTCTTGTAGTCATTCATTTTGAAACCACGGAGGCCATCGCATTATGCATTGGTTAGACTAGGTAATTTCTGTTCTATAACTTTTCTATCAATATGCCAAGATCGACTGTTCGCCTCACCTTTATTCTACAATGCCAAAATGTCCAGAACATAAGGGCAACATAAATTTCAAGCTTTTAGACCTTACTTATGTTATGAACTTATGATATATGTCTAAATTCTATAGATGTTTTATCCTTTGCTACATCTGAGTATACACTAATTAGTTAAACCTTTTCTTCTCCGGATCTGCATTCCACCTGTACTAATTGCGAGATTATATATGTGTTTGTGTTCATTCTTAATTTAAACTAGACCTAGCTGTATATACTACAAAATTTGTTAAACTTGCGCTGGGCAGGTTTCCATGATGAGTTCGTAGCCTTTATGAAGTTGTTGCTGATTGTTTTCTGTAATCATCGCTCATTTCTCGTCTCCATAGCAGAAAATTTGATTCTTGCCTCTAACCTTGATCCTGATGAAACAATTGCTTGGCACAATAAATAAATGTTTGAGTGGCATGATGTGTTAGGTTTCCATGATTTACTGTCATTTACATGAGGAGGTGGCAGTTTTGGCTACCTCCACCCGCCTCAGTCTGTTTTTTAAAGTGGGAAGTGATGAATCGAACAAGGAGGAAGGACGACGTGTTTGTTCTTTCCGGCGTGTTTACTAGACTTTGTATATATGAACTTCACCTCATATTTTCTTCCTGGCTTGATAAGAACTGAACAATACAATTTGGTTTCTCGTGTCCAGTATTCCAGATTGAGTGATGCTAGAGATATGCGACCCTTAGACCAGTTTACGAAATGCTTTAGGTTTATTTTTCTTTCATGTACATAGCTGGAAGTAGTCTGATAGCCATTTTATAAGGATAAACAAGGCTTACTGTACGTAAGGTTTGAGACTACCCCATTTCAAATAACTAAGGGAATCACTATTCCTCAAATGCAAGATATTGGTTTATTTTATTTCGTATGGCATGTTTTTGTTTCAGTTCTTTGTTTTTTCAATCCATTTGCTTTCTTGCAGTCTTTGTGATAACAGTGATTTGAGAAGGATCTGTCTCTGTAGCTGTAGATGATAACTACATAATTATTTGTTCTTTCTATGTGAAATATTTAACCTTCAGTACTTATAATGCACAAATATAAAATTGTATATTGCTATTATGTTCTTCTATCCTAGAATTATTTCCCTTATCTGCCTATCTTGATCATGAAATTAAGTCAATTTCTTCTATTATCTTCATGTGTTTGGGGATAGGATTCTGAAAGCTTGCCTAATAATTTTATCATATAAGTTGAAATTCAGTAAAACATTCCCACTTGACAGTTCTGTTGTTATTCCCTTAAATGTTGATCCAAGTGTCATAAATGACACAAGATGCGTAGCTTGTTTTTTACCTTACAATTTTGCTAGATACATTCTGAGAATATTTTGTGAGGCATCCTGATTTGCATATCACAGGCTGCTAGAGTTGTTCAAGCAGTTGTGTGCGTTCTACTTTTGATAATTTTTCTATCTATATTTTGTACTTCATTTAGTTTGAATAGATACCATAACCTAGGCTAGGTTCAGTAACTATTTGTTTGCTTTTTTTACATAGCGGCTGAATCAAAATCATTCTCTTATTTCCCTGGTGGCCTGGTGCTTACGGTTTAATTGCTATAGTTGCTGGAGCCATTGGCCTTTTATACATAATAGTGTATACATTTATAATGTCAATCCTTGCTCATGGTACATCTTTCTTGGTTGTCTGGCGACAAGAGTTAGCATATCAACCATGTGAGTAGGCCTTGCACTAACCTCGGTATTGGCAACAGATCCGACAAATTTACTAATTTGATCTTAACAATTATACTATGGGTTTGCCTTAGTTGACCATCAACTGTGCATCATGCAATTAAAAAAACTCTTGCCACTGTAGTTTTACTTCTAACTAAAGGGATTCAATTGACTGTGAGAGGAGAGCAGAGCAGCAAGAGGGGAACTCACTCCTCAACACGGCGACCTGCGCGGGCGTGAGCTTCGCCGTGAACCTGTTGATGGCGTTCTTGTAGCTGTAGACCAGCGTCACTTTCGGCCTTCTCCTTACTTGGAAAAGAACCTATCATAGACTTCACCCAGCCTTCTTGTAGCTGTAGACCATCATGTCATGTAATTACTTGCAAAACAACTATATTGTTTTTTGGTATTGTAAAGCGGAAATGGTAGAACTCTACAACTTCTCTGTTAGTGTCGCTTGATTATTTACTTTCTCATGTATTGTGGATATAGTGCTGTCGGTATATTAAGTATATGCACGAAGATATGCAAATTTTAAGTATATGCATGTCGTACACACCTAGAGGGCTTTTCTGAACAGACTAGGCTTTTAGTAGATTTGGGTTTCTATTTGCATTCATTTTTGCCTCTCTTTTCTGCTGCAGCTCCGCTGGTTCTTTGTTCTTGCTGCGCTTTGGGTTGACTTGCCATGGAACCGTTTGGCTGAGGTGTCTCCATCACCATTATTTGCTATGTTTTGGATTTGCCAGCTCACTGACTGCTACATTTTTCCTCTTGTTGGCCTCTTCTTTTTCTGTCGTCGTCCATCGATCCAACCTGCTGTTGTTCGCTTCGTCGGCTTGCAGTTGCTTCTAGAGCGTGCTGTGGATTCGTTGTGCCTCCTTCCAATATAGGTTCTCTTTGATTCCACTGCCTTTGCATATGCATGTCTGATATTTTAATCTATAGAGTCCAAAGGAGAACAGAGGAGAAGTGTGAAATAGATAGAGTTTGTGCTGAGAAGTTCCTGACTAATTCATGCTGTACTAGTCATGGCTACATGTTTGTTAGTCATTTGGCTGGGTCAGGCTTATGTAGGGAATATTTTCTTAATGAAAGATATGGTGATAGGAAATAGTAAGTGTAGTTTCGGCATATGTACCTGCAAATTTCTCAAGGATCAATCGTAGTTGTTCTTGAACAAAGCATTCATGGAATTTCATTTTCAGTTTCAAGTATTAAAGGAAAGGGTGGATGTAAAGAAATAGGATTATGCTTCTATGGCATGCAATGTAAAGAAATAGGTGATAATGTTGAATTGCTTCCTTTCATACTTGGATCTCGCTAGATTATTTATTTTCCATTAGATAAAGCATTAGATTATGTGTTGATAGTTAACTTTTGTCCATAAACTATTCAATCTGAAAACCGATTCAGGTTAGGCATATTCAGGTTAAGCATATTCCAGCACATGATGAAAACAGATTAAGCAATCTGAATGTTAACAACGGCTAATCTTGCTTCTCCATGCCGTCGTCGTCGGTGAGTCTCCGAAGATGTTGAGGAGGGCCTGGAGGACGAGGAGGAGCTGGTGGATTAGTTGCTCGAGGACGAGAGTCCCCGCCCCATGCCGTCGACATGCTCCAGATCGAGCGCTAACTTGTTGTCATCCTCCAGATCGAGCAGCGCCTCGTCGAATAGGACCTCGGGGAAGAAGGGGTTTTTAGAGGAGAGGGGAAGCTACGCGGCGAACTGGAGCGGCGCGGCGTCGTAGAGGATGGAGAGGAGGCGCGGGGGGTCTCAACGGCGCGGGGGAGCTCACCAGCGCCGTGCAGCGCAGACAGCGCAGCATCGGGAAGCTGCGAGGAGGGGAGGGGAGCGGCGACAGGACGAGGACTGCGGGTTTGGTCGGACAAAAGTGAGGGCTTTTTTGAGAAAAATGCTGCGGATCCTTTTCCGGACAGAGAGATACTATATTAGGCAGTGACCAGAGATTACGAGGGTACTATATTAGGCAGTGACCAGAGATTACGAGGGTACTATATTAGGCAGTGACCAGAGATTACGAGTGAGTGGGACTGGATTCGTACGTGGTGGGAATGAATTCTGGACGGCTGTACCCAAACCAATTTTCTTTATCTTCTACTCCCTCCGTCCCATAATATAAGGATGTTTTTTATATTATGAGACGGAGGGAGTATATAAATAAGTAAAAAGAATCCATTCTTTCTTCTGCTAAAAATTCATTATTTTCTATGAGGCGTGTCTCACTCACATGTCTGGGTGCGGTTTTTTTATCATCAGGCCTTGTGACAGTCATGATCATTTGAGGAATTTTAATTTTTTTTCATATAACTATCTATAAAAATTGAAAAAGAAATTATTGAATATGTTTAAGTCCTATAATTATGTAGATCATCTTGTGGTCCGTGGACATTAAATTTTAAGCAGTACTTCACATGAGGTATTTTGTCTCACACTTCTCCACAAGTATTTTTCGTTGTGTATCATTACACTTACTCTATGTTGTACCATTATTTTAAAACTAACTCTGGCTATTACTTTACAGGATTATATGGCAAATTTAAAAACAAAAACTAGCTATCATTTTAGTGGACTCGAAATTGAATGTTGATAATATAAAAAATTGAGACTTGAAGGAAACAGCACTAATTCCCATGGATTGTATGATTCTGCATAGACCCATAAGAATGGAAACAACATATATTGACTAAGAGTTGGTTAAGTCTCAGTCGACTGAGATTTAGCAACCCTGAGCACTTGTAGGAAGAACAAAAGGCAAATGTAAATACCACAAACAAGCTGCTCGAAAAAGGAGAAGAGATTAAACAGTACAAGAACATCAAACAGATGACTAGGGAAGCGGTCACACTACCAGACGTAGTGCGTGTTACATCAAACAAAATCCATGATTTCACTAGAGCTACCTTGGACCCTACCGCTTCAATGACTATATGTAATCTCAAATAGACTCTTCTGGAAATTATTCATGATGTTGTGGTTGTGCTTCAAAGCTTGGCTAGCGTGGCATGTCTCTCACTGCATGAGAAAAGGCATATGATCCAGACTCAGACTCAAGTTGTATTGAGGGTTATGCTAACAACATGGGTGATGGGTACAACAACTATGTGCAATCATCGTAGCCATGCCTGCTTGGACGAAGAAATCATGTTCGACATTGTTGGGACATGTGGTGATGACTCTACCTAATACCACCACCTTCTCGTGTCTTGGTCCTTCCTGCGAGCAAGACAATACATCTCTGCTAATATAGCTTTCTTTATAAAGCCAATGTATGCCATTATCAAGTGATCTGAATATTTTCTTTTAATCTACCAAGACCATGTAATGGAATGTAAGTATCTATTAAGTTAGTTCAAAATCAATCTCATACGAATGGTTTGAATGCTCGGCTCGCTCTCGCTTTTTCACGGTATATACATTTTCGAGATGGAACATATTTCAGCAGATTTCACTCTTCGTGCTCCGGGTGGAGATTTTAATGTACTATGCACCTAAATTTTGATTTGACATGCACCAGATATTTCGGTGGCCCCAAGCCCTCAACCCTCAGCATCGTCTGGGTCCGCTGTGCATGCTCATCCGCGTTGTCGAGGGACGCCTCCTCCTGCCGCACCCCTGTCCAATATTTTGCTTATGCAAAAAATTCTTACCATGGCGTCACCTATTTGGACAATTAGGCGAGCTCTGCATTTTGGTTTTCTATCCTTAAGAGGGAGCACATTTTTCGTGAGTTAGTCATGCTACCATAGTAACATAAACTCTTACTCCATAATTACAATCCCTAGATTGTGGTGAGATGCAATGCTAAGCAAATGGAAGATAACAGTTTGTACCGGCAAAAGGTCAATAACAGTATTTTGCCCCACTAAAAGAGATGGATATTAGCATCGTCCGTGATGCATTTTGTTTGCATTTTCCTGTGATAGAAACGAGTGCATTTCATTTACATTTTGCCATGCTGGATTTTAGATACGATGTTGATGCCTACAATTCTTTTTACTGAATTTATGTGGCAGATGAGAACTGATACATTACCGCCCTCAATCCTTTTGTTTTTCTATATTTAGGAACATGATACTACATTTGATCTTTTCGCAAAATAAAAACTGCTTGCAACAGAGATGATGCCTGTGATTTTAGTCAGCTAATGTTAATGCTATATGGGATTTTTTTTGTATTGAAGGAACGGTGTACGTAATGGACCATATATTACTTATCCAGTGATGTATGCTCATTACTAATCTGATGTGTTGTTTTTCTTGTGATGGACACTGCTGCATTTGTTGTCCATGTTGCCATCGTGAGCTTCAGGTAACTGCTTTATGTGGAAATATGCCAATGGATAACATCCTTCGGATTAACAAGTTCATGTGTGCTGCTGCTCTTACTATCTACCTGGTAGTCTGGTCCGCAGTGCTATTGCTGGCTTTTTCCCCTGGAGTACCAAAAAAATAGCAGGCAAGCAAAATTCTCTTTTTGTGACTTCCTAAATGTTTGTTTCTTGAATGAGTCCACTCATTTGGTATTTCTCTGTGCTATTGAAAGTTCTATGATGCTTACTGTCTAGCTGATTTTTTGTAGACCATTAGTTAAGAAGGTTATTGAATATTTTTAGTTTGTATGCCAATAAAGGTTGTATGTTAAGTGGTAAAATGTAGTAACATACTAATTAGATTATTTTATATTTGTATTTGATTTGCCTTTATCTTCCTACAATAGTCAGTTCTTCTTGGTAGTCTGTGCAAGTGGTACATCATGGATAGGCATTGGATCACTGTTTTGCTTATTTGATCGATTTTTGTTTCAGCTACCCAATTTATGTCTTGCTGGTTGCCTAAGATGAGTTTCGCTTCTTTGTTCAGATCACCCTTGTAATAGAAGCCATGCAAGCGCCATGTAAAATAGTTTTCAATCAGAACTGAAGCCATCTGCTGGAAGTAACATCTGTAGGGACTGAACCTATATGCCACTCCCAGTAATATAGAGTGAAGGCAATAACAACATTGTTTGTTGTTGGTTTATAATGGGTGCATTCCTACTCCTTGGATTCACCTGTTTATCGCGTGCACACCTTGGCTAAGATATGTTGTTTCTTAAAATTACCTGTAAGTCTGAATCCTTTAATTGTTTGTACAATATTTTTCATTATAGGAGTATTGGACATCGTTTATTCCTGGTATGCACATCAAATTTTCAGATATTCATAATAGTGGATGTACCTTTAGGCTTTCGTGAAATAGATATGCATCATATATTGATGCATGTCCTAATCAGCGGATCATTACTATAGTTTATGTAGTGTCAAACCTTACATTATGTGCCTTCTTTTAAGTTTTCACATAAAGCTAAGGTGTTCCTCTGTTTAGATAGTTTAGATAGAAGGCAATACTGAACCACCTCCATTTATTGTCTCGACATGATCTTTTAACATTGTTTTTCAACTGTGTTCAATCTGGCTTATCAGTAAAACATACTCACTGTCTATCGTTCTGCCTTGATCCGTTGGTTACCTTTATTTGCTTGGGTTGGTCCAGGTAACTGGCCAAGCTACTTGGCTCACTTTCGCTGCCTTTTGCGGGTGCTTCTGTGGGATGTTATTCTCATTCTGAGCCTTAATGCTCAGAGGAGGCTCAGGGTCATCTAGAATGAAGGCAAGCATATGCTTTTGCCTTCAAATGCACTTCCAAGGGACTGCGCCTGATCGTCTATTCAATATAAGCAAGTTGCAGGATCCCCTTGTTATATAACTTGGCATTAGTATAGATGCCTACCAAAGACTTCTATGTTTATCATCCTTTTGGATCTTATGTAATCCCCTAAGACCATCCTGTGCATTGAACTGTCGGTTATTTGCTGTTTAGACTATTGGGTGGTATGCTTTTGAAACAGTCAAGATGAAAGAAATATATGCTTTCACCTTCAAATGCATGTCCAAAGGCCTCTGCATGATTGTCTATCCAATCTAAGCAGATCACAAGAGCCCTTTGCTATATGACTTAGTATTACTACTATGAAAAGTTGGCTCAGAGAAGTTGTTCTGAACGTCCAAAGATACATCTGTCTAACGTATCTTTGGCTATCACCTTGCTCATAACATTGTAAATGATCATTCATAAGATTCTTAGAAAACATGTATCATCATCAACCATCTATCATCAATCCGTACTTATTTTCATATGTTTCATTTTGTGTTTACATATTTTAGTGCACACTCTTTCAATACTTGGCTTGCACACGGCCTTTGCGTCATTGGTGCAACGGGTCATCTAGTACAAAGAATACACGCGAAACGGGCCAGAAGGGTCGAGAGGAAACACGTGTATCGCGAGTGACATGTGCTAGTTTGTTGCATCCAATCCCAAATTGAGTTCATGCTGTCAAAGTTTCTGTATTGTGTTCAGAACAGAAGAGTGTTTGTTACCGATGTTATTCTTACGTGAGAGTTCTACATCTGACGTGAGAGTTCTACAAATATCTTAAGCACGGTTATTCCTACAATCTGCTCGGGCAAGTTACTCCACATCAGCACAGAAATCCTGTTCTTATGTAGTGTGCAACTTTACAAATAGTTCACTTAGAGCAACTCTAATGGGGCGACCCATTTCGTCCGCGGCCGTCCGTTTGGGTCGGCGCGGACACAAAAGGCGGCCCAACGCGCCGATCCAAACGAACGCGCGTCCGTTTTTCGTCCGCGGGTGACCCATTCTCGGTCCATTTTTGAGCCGGATTTGCGTCGGCGCAGACACGCGAAGGACGCGCGCGCTCACCTACTCCTCTCCCCGGGCCCGCTGGTCTGTGGCACATTGGCCTCCCGTCTCATCCTGCGGCCAACAAGCAACCCTCCCGCCTCCTCCATCACCGACGCCGCCGCCCATTTTTTTCCGACGACTCTTCCAGCTGCCGCCGCCTCCACATCCGCCTAGCAACACCGCCCCTCCCCCCGTCGCCCTCCGCCGCCGTTTTGCCGCCGGGGAGCAAACTGCTTCCCACCGCCGCTTCCCCCACCGCACAGCCGCCCGTGACCAAGAAGCCGCCTCGCCGCCCCTGCCACATCCGACCGGCACGCTCATCGGACGCCGTCGCACTCGTCGGACGCCGGCAGGGTAGCTAGCTTGTCTGTGGGCGCCGCGACTCCCCTCGCCGGCCGTCTCCAACGTCGACGCCCGCAAGCTGTTCGACAGTTTGCCAAGGTACGAAATGGACTCCGCCGACGAGTTCTTTTTCCACAATTTCCTTTGCGACTCCGACGATTCGTCGTCCGACGACGAGGAGGAGATATTGGCTGCCGTGTTGGTCCATGACCACCTCAACAGCCAGCGGCTGTTGTTCCGTGGCTCCATTCCGGGCCACCTTCCGGCGTTGAATCGCAACCGAGAGAGCGGGCATTTCCTTCTCTGGAAGGACTACTTTGATACAACAAACCCGTTAATCAAACATCACAAATTCCGCCGCCGGTTCCGTATGAGTAGACATGTTTTCAACCGTATTAGAGGGAGTGGTCGGCTATGATGACTACTTCGAGTGCAAAGAGGTTGCCGTCGGCAAGATTGGTTTCTCCTCTTATCAGAAATGCACTGCCGCCATCCGAATGCTTGCATACGGAGTGCCCGGTGATCTCATTGACGAGTACGTCCGTATGAGCGAGTCTACATGCCTAGAGTCCCTGTATAAGTTCTGCAAGGCTGTTATTGCTGTGTTTGGCCCTGAGTACTTGAGAGAGCCGACAGCTGAAGATACAGCCCGTTTGTTGGCGATGAATGCCAGCAGGGGCTTCCCGGGGATGCTTCGCAGCATAGACTGCATGCACTGGGAGTGGAAGAACTGCCCTTCTGCTTGTCAAGAGCAGTATAAGGGACATGTCAGGGCTTGCACTGTCATACTAGAGGCCGTGGCGTCTCAAGATCTCTGGATCTGGCACTCTTTCTTTGGCATGGCTGGATCACACAATGATATCAACGTGCTTCAGCGCTCGCCGGTGTTTGCTAGGCTTGCCGAAAGCAACAGCCCACCGGTGAACTTTACTGTCAACGGCCACAACTACGACAAAGGGTACTATCTGGGTGACGGTATCTATCCTCAGTGGACCACTATTGTCAAGACAATACCCAACCCTGTCGGAGAGAAAAGGAAAAGATTTGCCCAAGAGCAAGAGAGTGCTAGAAAGGATGTCGAGCATGCCTTTGGTGTTTTGCAATCTCGATGGGGCATCGTTCGGTATCCTGCTAATACTTGGAGCACGCAGAAATTGTGGGAGGTGATAACTGCTTGTGTGATCATGCACAATATGATCGTAGAAGACGAGCGCCCGGAACGTTTGTACGATCAAGGCTTTCAGTTTCAGGGTGAGAATGTTGTGCCTGAGCATGGAGTAGCGGCAACATTTGAGCAGTTCACTCAATTTCATGAAGACATGCATGATTGAGAAACTCACGTGCAACTGTAAAATGATTTGGTTGAGCATATGTGGGCTCATGTTGGCAACCAATAGATGTATCTTCTTTTATTCGTTTGCAAAAACTATGTGAAACATTTTTATTTGTATTTGGCTTGTAAAACTATACTATTTATTTGGGCGGCCAGACTATTTGGCTTGTTAAAACATTTTCATTTGATAATATGTTGAATGCAAATCATGTAAAATTGGGCGGCCAGCCGGCCACGTCGGCACATATGGGTCGGCGCGTTGGGCGCTCTGCCGACCCATATCAAAAACAGGGCGGACGCCGAGCGGACGGCCGACCCAAACAGACAAAAAGCGGACGAAATCGCTGTCCGTTTGGGTCGGCCTGTTGGTGTTGCTCTTACTGTGAGATGGGGAGTTTGTTTTTTGTTCGATTGTTCAGTGTCTCAGAGCATCTCCAGCCGCGCCCCCAGAAAGGCCTCCCCAGGCGATTTTTTGGCGCCGGCGCCGAAAAAACGGCCCAGTCGCGCCCCCAGGAGCCCGATTTTCGCCGGCCTGGGCCGAAATCAGCGCCGGCGGACCCAGGCCGAACCCGGCGCGCTGGGGGCGCCCGGGGGCGCCGGGGCGAGCGGTTTTGGCGCGAAAGAGCCGCGGGCTAGCCGCGTCAGCGACACCGCGCCTCGTCTTCCCCCAACGCCTCGGTTTCCCGCGGGGAATCAATGCTAAGGCTGCCGCCGGTCACCCTTGCCATTGATTCCTCACGGGCGGCGCGTCACAGGGCGGCGCGCCGACGCCTCCCCTCCCGCGCACGCGTACACACGGGCGCGGCGCGGCTATATAAGCCGGTGGCCTCCTCGCCTCTGGCCACACCAGCCCTAGCCGCCGAGCTCTCCCTCTCCCTTGCGCCGTCGCCGAGCCCTCCCTCTCCCTCTCCCGTGCGTACGCCGCCGAGCCCTCACTCTCCCTCTCCCGATGGCCGAGCGTTTCCCGGCAACGAGGCGGCGGCCAACGGCTTCGGCCACCGCTCGCTCCGCGAATAGGAGTCGTGGCTCCTGTTCCAGGCCAACATCCCGGCGCCGCCGGACATGCGCGCCGGGCCGACGGGGTGGAGGCTCAGCAACGGGGGAGTGCCCATTCCCCCGTTGCCCAACGCCGTGGCGCGCCCTGGCTACTTCGCCGACGAGGTGGAGATCGTGCACGCCTCCCTCACCGACGAGCAGCGCGCCCTCCCCCAGTACGCCGCCGACAACCACGCGGCGTGGGCGGCGTACTTCGAGCGCCGTCAGCAGCAGAGGCTGGCGTCCACCAATGGGGCGCCGGTGGTGGGCGGCACGAAGAACAGCGAGGGGCGCCACCTGTGGTGGGGCGTCCCCGGCCGCACGCTCGCGGGCGTGCTGACGCACCTCGAGGGCGGCAACAACCCGCCGCTGGCATACCCTCCCCCGGCGAGAGCGGCCGCCCCGGCTCACCGCCGACGCGCCGGGCAATGGATGCCCAGGAGGTTCGGCTCCTCCTCGTCGTCCTCCTCGCACTCCTCCTCACGGGCTTCTTCCCACTCCTCCGGCTCTCCGGCGCTGCTCGGCGTCAAGGCCGAGCCCGCGGCGGAGACGCCGCTCGGCCGGCGCACGCGCAGCGCCGGCATCGTCATCAACGAGGGCGGCCGGCGCGCCTCCTCGTCGGCTCCTCCGCGCTTCGTCAAGCCAAAGATGGAGCCGGGGCTCGCGCCAGTGAAGACAGAGCCGGGTCTCCCCGCCGTGAAGACGGAGCACGGTGACGTGGAGCTTGACGACGACGCAGCCCTGGAATGGGCGCGCAAGGACTCCCTGAAGATGGCGAGGGAGCGCCAGCGCGCCGCCCTGGCGCGGTTCGAGCAGCGTCGCCGGGGCCGCGACGAAGGAGGAGTCGTCGTCATCGAGGACAGCGACGACGACGACGCGCCGCCGCCACCAGTCCGCGTTGGGGACGCCGGTCAGGGGTCCACCAGGGACGGCCGCGTCAAGGAGGAGAAGGCCGACGACGACGACGGCGACTACTCGGCGTTCAGCGATTTTTTGTTTTAGTTCTATTTGCTATGTACTGCCGAACATGTCAATATATGCCAAATTTGGCCGAAATTTAGCCATGTTTAAACGAATTCGCCGAACGTTTTTTTTTATTATGCGCATCTTGGAGCGGCCCTGGGGCCGGCGACTAGGGACCAACTCGCCCCAGGCCCTTTTTTTGCGCCGGCTCGCCTCCAGGCGGCGATTTTAGGCGCCCCCGGGGGGGCAACGGCTGGAGATGCTCTCACTCACCGTCACCAGAACAGGAAGATTGTTACAGATTAACTAGTTAGGTTGACATAGACATTTGAACAATACCACATGGCACAACAGGCCGTCAGGCTTTTCAACATGTAAGCTAGAGATCGGTACTATGCTGAGTAAGATATGTGAACCAGCCACAAGGGAGAAGCTTCCAGAATTTTGATAGGGCTTGGAAACATAGTTTTAACACTATTTCTAAAAAACATGGTTGATGGAGTGTGCTGGAAGCATTTTTTTACACCACAGTTTGATGCGTGTGTACAGAAATTACACTAGAACACGATATACTTTTCATGAAACAGAAAATTTGACTGCTATCAGGACCTGCTGGTTGTTGGATTTCAATTAAGTTGTTGGCGCCTTACTGAAGATGGACATTTAACAGCAAAGAACTTTTGTGCTGAAGCTCACATATTCTCCTCCAAAGCAAAACATATGACAGACAAGCTGTACAAAAAAGTGTGACGTTCCCCTGCACATATCTACAGACAACAATTCCATAAACAAGCAGCTAGTGCCTAACAACAATTTGATCTTTTCTTGTGTCCAGCAGCATGTTTTCTATTCTTTGCAAGAAGGGACTAAGAAAGAGCACGATAAATGAGATGAGATTTAGGACGATCGCTTCTGCTTCTTCTTCTGCTTCTTAGATTTCTTCACCGTGTTTTAAGCAAGCACTTCGCCCTCCTCATCGGATCAGCCCTCGATGGATTCATCAGGGACATCATTTGGAGCGTTGTGCTTGGTGATGTAGTCCTTGAGGATCACCATGCTCTTCTCCCTCATTGCCGCCAGCTGCTCCGACAGGGCACCTAACTCAGAGCTGACTGCGAACGACTCCCCTCCAAGAACCAGGGTGGCCTTCGCCCTCGGTTGTAGTAGCATTCATCTGGCCCATCGTCCACAGCTGAACCTGACAAGAAAATTCAAAGCAGAAATGACGAAGCCGATGGGAAACCTACAAATTTTTTTGTAACATGCAATTCAACAAAATGAATCATTTGTAGGAAAACTCTTCAGCAGTGCAAAGCAAAATGCTAATGCTATGCTAGTGGAAATTCTGAAAACTAACCAGCTATGTGGCATAAGGTCAATCGCCCCGCCTTATAGGGGAGGCCACCTAAGCACGATTCAGACTAAAATAGATAACTGAAGCGAAATACTGATAGCAATCAGAGGCAGTTCTGAAACTAATCGGCAATGCAGCAGCAGAAGATCGCCGCGCCTTTCAGCGACGTAATCTAAGACGAATTCAGGCTGTAACAAACCACCGGAGTGGACTACTAACAGGGATTGTAATCCAGGTGTTGATACTGTAACAACTGCGGCTGGCTCCCAGCACGATACACTGCACCCAAATCCTTTGTCCATAGCTCGGAAACGCTTGCGTACAGAAGCGGGCACAAAATAGGGAGAAAAAATAATCCAAAATCGTATGGCGCGGCTCATGGCTACTGGATTTTGCGGTTCTCCAGACCAGTTTTACATGGATCCAACGGACACAGCCCACATCAGACAGACCCTACGGATGCAGCGATGCCGCAAGCAACGGATACAGGGGGAGTAGAAAGTATGAGGGGTTGAGTGAGACCTTATCCGCGGGGGACGGCGAGGAGGCGTGCGCGTCTTGACCGGGGAGAGAGAGTGTACGGCGGCGCGCGCTTCCACGGCCGGCGGCTGTCTTGCCGGGGGTTAGGTTAGCACCGCTCTAGAGGCAAGGAAGGGGAGAGGGTGGAGAACTGGAGAAGCAGCCAGCCTGGGCCGCGCCTGACGTGGGCTAGAAAGCGAAGTGGGCCTGACACAATCCTTGTGGACTCCTAAAACATTGGGAGAATTTATTTTTTCAGTTGAAACTTTTGTTGATTATATTATCAGTTCTTCTTGCCAGCTCTATTAGAGACGCATACAGCAATCACGAATGACGGTGTCAGCAGAGAAAAATCTAGTAAAATAAATTGTTGCAATAGATAACAAGGAAAGAAGAAAAACACTCCTAACGCCGCTAGTAGGCTTAAGATGCCACGGTGCGAAATGCAAAGGCTAGACCTCCATCCATGTCTAGAAAATTGTTCTTATTTTTCTTTGCAAAGAGAGATAATGATTCTCTAACAACAAGATATAAGCACGTGCATGGTGTCGTCACCAACAGTCCAACACGTGGTCGTCATGTTGCTGAACAATAGGCCAAGCATGGTGCAAAGTGTGTGCCTAAATATGGAGTATGGATCATCCATGTGAAATATTCCCTTTTATCAAAAACAGCATCATAATGGCAAAATCATGATGCCCAACGTAGAGCGAATGCTTTGGCTAGAACCAAATATTGCAAAATATTTAATAAACCTCTCACTCAGTTTCTAAACATATACACAACACTGTAGTGGAGGGCCAAGTTTGATGCCACTTAAACGATATGCCACATGGCTCCATCGAATCAAAACGTCATTAAAAATATGACATGTTGATTCATGGTGAATATCTAAGCTACAATTAGAGCTCTCCCTTGTCAATACCTTTCACCATTTTTGGTCCAACTTTCATGTAAAAGTGTCCAAATTGTCTTACAGATGAATATTCCATGACCACATAAATCATTATATGTCATTAAATTTTGGCTATTTAAAACCCGACGTAAGGCAATACTTGGCTCTTTGCTCAAGAACCAAAACAGTTGAAGTTTCTTAACCCTCGTAGTGTTGTATAAACATGGATATTTGCTACCTTAGCAAAGTATATACTTTTCATACAAATATTCTCCAAGAATGTCACTTCGGACACATCTCTATTGTTATCTATTCAAATACTAAGCTTCATAGTTTTGAAGCTTCCTGATACGTTGGGGGCTATGAGAGTTGTTGAGTCCTGTAAAGGTGTGTTTCGCTTGTTGAGAAATATGGGTCCTTTTACAGAAAACCAACGATCCCAACGAGGACACATGCCAAGAGCACTGGTTAGATGTTGTTGGTGATATGTTGCACTGTATGATGTAATGGATATTGGCAATACTATTTTAAAAATGGGACTAAGTTCTACCCATATATGGTACTCCCTCCTATCCAAATAATTGTCGCTGATCTAGTGCAATGGACCGGAGGGAGTAGAATAGCTACACAAAACACACATGTATATAGTTGTAATGGGTCGGCCAGTTTTCCGATGTTGAGAAGGTTCTAGAAGCTATTGCTTGGGTTTTTTTTCTTTCGTTCTGTGTTTTCTCTACATATTTAGTAGTTTTTCTTGGTTATTCCTTATCCTATTATTTGTTTTTCTTACTTTCTCCTTGTCCACATTTTCATTCATGAAATTAATTAAAATTTCTGAATATTTTTCAAAAAGGTGCAAATTTTAAAAATACACGAATTTGTTTCAAATTCAATAATAATTTCAAATTCATGGATTTTAAGATTTCACGAACATTTTTAAAGTTGGTGATTTAAAAAAAATCAATTTGTTAACATTTTCTAAATCCATAAATGGTTTTAAGTTGATGATTTTATTTTAAAATTTAGGTTTATATATTTTCAACCTTTTTAAAAACATTTGTGAACATCTTTTGGTGCAATGAACTTTATCAAATAAAAACAATAGAAGAGTTCTAGTTAGGAGTGCAACGAGGAGAATAAATCTAAATTAACGAGTGGATAAGGGAGCCAAGTTGAGTGAACAATAGATCCATGGTCTGGCCCATGTGAGATGATTTGGAGCCTCCTGGTGGCTCGGTGGTTGTGGGGTGGCTAAGGGCCGCATCATATATTATGTAACTGAATCTTGATAAATCATGATGTATTTGTTAATTCATTACCATTATGTATTTGTTAATATTATTTAAAATAGGTGAACATTTTTTCCAAATTCCTGAATAGTTTTTAAATTCGCTGATATTCTTCAATTTCACAGACAATTGGAAAGTTTGTACAAATTTATAAAATTTTAAAATCCATTTCCAAATTTGTGAGGATTTTCTAAAATCGATGATTTATTTTAAATTTGAGAACACTTAAAAACTCATAGTTTGTTAATTCGTAATATTTTAAAACTTTGTGAATATTTCTATTTAATGAGCGCTTCAAATAAAAAAATGATAGTATGTATTTTACGAGTGAGCAATGAAGCCAGTGAGAGCAAAAAAAGCTAAACGAATGAGCAGAGCAGGGAACCGAACTTAGAGAGCGAGAGCTACATGGCTAGCCCATATAGCAATATAATTTGGGGCCTCCTTGTGCGTCTGTCGGGGTCGTTTAGGGCCCCATATCCAGCGTATGTAAGTATGTGCGGACACACGACAACATCACTGGTTATATGTACTCTCAGAGTTTGTATAGGCTGAAGTGGCTTGGGATATGTTGCATCATATCATGTAATGAAACCTTTATAATTCCAGTTTAAAAAAGAGTGGACTGGGTTCTATCCGTATTATGATATTAGAATAGTTTCTATACAAAACACACACCTATATTGTCATACTGGGTCGACTGGTTTTCCCGGTTTTGAGAAGGTTTTAGAAGGTATTGGTTGGTTTTTGTTTATTTTTTCGTTCTTTTTGTATTTCCTCTACAAGTTTAATATTTTTCTCTAATTTTTTTGTTTTTCTCTTTTCTTTTTTTTTATTTTTCACATTTTAATTCATGAAAAATTATTTAAAACTGTGAATTGTTTTTAAATTCATAGATATTTTTAAAGTTATCAAGCATTTTCAATGTTTGGGAACATTTTGTAAATTTGAAACTTTTCTTGAAATCCACTAACATTTTCTGAAATCTATGAATAGTTTTTAAATCCCTGAATTTTTGTAAAAATTCATGGTTTATAATTTTCTGATATATTTTTAAGTCAAATATATTTTTAAATATATGAACAGCTTTTTATTTAATGGACTTTTTAGAAGAAGAAAAAACGATGGCTGGTTTTACTGAGCTAGTAAATGATCGAAAACTGAAAAGGCCATGTGTTTACGCTCATGAGGCCGACCAGAAATAAAGAGCCCTCTGGTTTCCACTCAACCTGAATAAGAGTCTTGGATTCCAAAATTCCTTGCCACGTACCATCTTCACTAGTTTACTTACAAAGCTATCTGACAGCAAGCTATGAAGTTAACGTTTTTGTTCCATGGTAATGGATGTGGAGTCCCCCTAGATCTATAAGTCGACACAACAGGCTCCATCTAGTCGTAAACATCATTTCTTTTCTTCATGACATTGGCATTAGAATCTAGGCCTGAAATATTATGGCGTTTCAGCACTCACGTAAAGGACTAGAAAAAGAGAGTGTATACATCGGCATACTACAGGGTAATAATAACTTTCCTTTCCTATTTTCTTAGTCTCCGAAAAGAAGGCATATAAATTGTCTCCAAGTCAAATGCTGCAAAAATTTGACAAAGTTTATGGAAAACTATCAGGAACCACATACCGAATTAATACTTCAGTCAGATACACAATAAATATAATTTTTACATTTTATCTATTTTGTATTGTAGTTGTAAATAGTTTTTTCTATAAAGTATGCACTTTTGACTTATGGAAAAAATAATATAAACCTTCTTTTTCAGAGGGGGAGTGAGTACTAGTTATTAGACTTTTTTCGAACCGCTCATCTACTTCCCTCCAACAGAGAAAGATGCCTGCAGAACTGAAAAAAGCAAACAAGTGGACACTAAAAAACTCCGGCATCGTGCACGTCCGCCTCGGTTAGAGTACGTCTAGGCCGCGAGGGAGGGAGCAGCACGCAGCATCCACATCTAGGCCTTTTGTGTTGCACTCGGTATTATTCTTGTGCCCACTGACACGACATTGCATTTGCAGCAAAGGGACGGGTGCCGTTTTCTTGCGATTTAAAAAAACTCCGGCCGTGTCATATATGACTAGCAGTGTGATTCCCTCGTTTTATACATAGCTTCTTCTTTTTTTCAATTTTCTTTTTCCTTTTTTTGCGAGGGAGCTTCCTGCTTTCTTCCACGCCTACCCATGATTTGACTTTGGATCATGCACGTACGTACGTTCACTGGCTGACACATGTAGGTGCTGAGAGAATATGCGCGTTGGCTATTTAAATGGGGCAGACCGAACAAAAGGGCAGTCGTGGTTAATGGAGGAGGAATGTTTGCCAAATTAATCCTCGCATCTCAGTCTCAGGGAGGTCCTTTTTACCTGGCATGCATGAACATACATAATTCTCTCCTCACTCCCATGGCATTTTTTACTTTTTACTTTCTGACTTTTCTTCTCGGGGTGGGTATAATTAGATTGTTAATCATGGTGGTCTAGCGAGTCATTTCCTTTGCATGAGATGATGATAGAGTCGAGTAGTGGTACATTTCACCCCCGCAAGAGAGAGAGAGAGAGAGAGAGAGAGAGAGAGAGAGAGAGAGAGAGAGAGAGAGAGAGAGAGAGAGAGAGAGAGAGAGAGAGTAGTGGTGCATTCGTATGCTGTCGAGTATCTATATGCCAAAGTGACACAAAGTTAGTTAATCAGGACAGCTGGCGGAGATATAGATCAGACAGATAAAAAGACGCGGTGAGGTATATATGCTTAGTGCGGCGCATGATTCTCCATCAGTCTTAATTTAACAGTGAGCCATGCTAGTGGATGATGTAATTCCTTTCTAAGGTAATAAAGCCAGCGATGATGGCCTTTTCTCAAAAAAGAAAAAAACAGTGAGTCATGCTAGGTCGTCAACCAGCTCACTGGTGGATCGACACGAACAGAAAATCTTTGTTGTGTACACGTACGCCTTATCTTCAATCAGCTCCTGTACAGTTATAGTTATACGTATACTAGCAAGAGGCTTATGTGTTGCACGGAAACATTAAGATGCATTTATACGAGTTGTTAATCTTGTGAGAGACAAAGATGAACGAGGGAAAGCATTATCTGCAAATATGGAGAAGGATGCGGATATCTTTTTGCAAAAACTTTGCTTTTTATCCGTCAGATATAGATTGGACGGTCTATATTATAGGATGACAGGCACACCATCATCATCAACTCGGTTTTTTTAAGAGTAGAGGCATGGTCGGGCTTGAATGTTGTGTGCACGCCTTAAATGTTCCCGTGCAACCTGTTTCGGCAGGTACTATGAAGCGCCGGCGCGAGACCGGCCGATCAATGGCGCCGCGACCACTTACCGAGTGCTAGAGCACATCCAGCCGTTGGCCCTTTTGGGCGCCTAAAATCGCCGCCTGGGGGTGAGCCGGCGCAAAAAATCGGCCTGGGGGCGAGTTGGTCCCCAGCCGCCCCCAGGCGCGTTCAAAAAAGAAAATATATAGCAAATTTCGGCAAAGTTCGGCGAAGTTCGGCTAAACACAACTAAATTTTGGCAAACTTGGGCATATATTAGACATGTTCGCGGATTTTCATTACATAGCAAATATATAACTAATCTAAAAAAGAAACTGGCTGAACGCCGAGTAGTCGCCGTCGTCGCCGCCATCCTCACCGCCGTCGTCATCGTCGGCCTTTGCCTCCATGACGCGGGCGCGGGCGCCCCTGCTGGACCCCACCCCGGCGTCGCCATGGCGGACTGGTGGCGGCGGCGGAGCGTCGTCGTCGTCGCTGTCGTCGATGACGACTCCTCCTCCTTCGTCGCGGCCCCGGCGGCGCTGCGCGAAGCGCCGCAGGGCAGCGCACTGGCGCTCCCTCGCCATCTTCAGGGAGTCCTGCCGTGCCCATTCAAGGGCCGCGTCGTCGTCGAGCTCGACCTCGCCGTGCTCCGCCTTCACGGCGGGGAGGCCCGGCTCCGTCTTCACCGGCGCGAGCCCCGATTCCGTCTTTGGCTTGACGAAGCGCGGAGGAGGAGCCGACGAGGAGGCGCGCCGACCGCCCTCGTTGATGACGATGTCGGCGCTGCGAGTGCGCCGGCCGAGCAGCGTCTCCGCCGCGGGCTCGGCCTTGACGCCGAGCAGCGCCGGAGTGCCGGAGGAGTGGGAGGAAGAGCGCGAGGAGGAAGAAGAGGAGGAGCCGAACCTCCTTGGCGCCCATTGCCCGTCGCATCGGTGGTGCGCCGGGGCGGCCGCCCTCGCCGGAGGGTACGCCAACGGCGGGTTGTTGCCACCCTCGAGGTGCGTCAGCACGCCCTCGAGTGTGCAGCCGGGGACGCCCCACCATGTTGGGGATCGTTGCAGAAATTTAAAATTTTCTACGCATCACCAAGATCTATCTATGGAGTTTACTAGCAACGAGAAGGAAGGAGTGCATCTACATACCCTTGTAGATCGCGAGCGAAAGCGTTCAAGTGAACGGGGTTGATGGAGTCGTACTCGTCGTGATCCAAATCACCGATGACCGAGCGCCGAACGGACGGCACCTCCGCGTTCAACACACGTACGGTTGGGGAAGACGTCTCCTCCTTCTTGATCCAGCAAGGGGGAAGGAGAGGTTGATGGAGATCCAGCAGCACGACGGCGTGGTGGTGGAAGTAGCGGGGATCCCGGCAGGGCTTTGCCAAGCGCAAGCGGGAGGGAGAGGTGTCACGGGAGGGAGAGGGAGGCGCCAGGGGCTAGGGTACTGCTGCCCTCCCTCCCCCCCACTATATATATGGGCCCTGGGGGGGCGCCGACCCTTGGGAGATCCAATCTCCAGGGGGGCAGCGGCCAAGGGGTGGCTTCCCCTCAAGCCAAGTGGGGGCGCCCCCACCCCTAGGGTTTCTAACCCTAGGCGCAGGGGGAGGCCCAAGGGGGGGCGCACCAGCCCACCAGGGGCTGGTTCCCCTCCCACTTCAGCCCATGGGGCCCTCCGGGATAGGTGGCCCCACCCGGTGGACCCCCGGGACCCTTCCGGTGGTCCCGGTACAATACCGGTAACCCCCGAAAGTTTCCCGGTGGCCGAAACTGGACTTCCTATCCGGAACTTCTTCACCTCCGGACCATTCCGGAACTCCTCGTGACGTCCGGGATCTCATCCGGGACTCCGAACAACTTTCGGGTTTCCGCATACTAATATCTCTACAACCCTAGCGTCACCGAACCTTAAGTGTGTAGACCCTACGGGTTCGGGAGACATGCAGACATGACCGAGACGACTCTCCGGTCAATAACCAACAGTGGGATCTGGATACCCATGTTGGCTCCCACATGTTCCACGATGATCTCATCGGATGAACCACGATGTCGAGGATTCAATCAATCCCGTATACAATTCCCTTTGTCAATCGATATGTTACTTGCCCGAGATTCGATCGTCGGTATCCCAATACCTCGTTCAATCTCGTTACCGGCAAGTCACTTTACTCGTACCGTAATGCATGATCCCGTGACCAACCACTTGGTCACTTTGAGCTCATTATGATGATGCATTACCGAGTGGGCCCAGAGATACCTCTCCATCATACGGAGTGACAAATCCCAGTCTCGATCCGTGTCAACCCAACAGACACTTTTAGAGACTGTAGTGTACCTTTATAGTCACCCAGTTACGTTGTGACGTTTGGTACACCCAAAGCACTCCTACGGCATCCGGGAGTTACACGATCTCATGGTCTAAGGAAATGATACTTGACATTGGAAAAGCTCTAGCAAACGAACTACACGATCTTTGTGCTATGCTTAGGATTGGGTCTTGTCCATCACATCATTCTCCTAATGTTGTGATCCCGTTATCAATGACATCCAATGTCCATAGTCAGGAAACCATGACTATGTGTTGATCAACGAGCTAGTCAACTAGAGGCTCACTAGGGACATGTTGTGGTCTATGTATTCACACATGTATTACGATTTCCGGATAACACAATTATAGCATGAACAATAGACAATTATCATGAACAAGGAAATATAATAATAACCATTTTATTATTGCCTCTAGGGCATATTTCCAACAGTCTCCCACTTGCACTAGAGTCAATAATCTAGTTACATTGTGATGAATCGAACACCCATAGAGTCCTGGTGTTGATCATGTTTTGCTCTAGGGAGAGGTTTAGTCAACGGATCTGCTACATTCAGGTCCGTATGTACTTTACATATATCTATGTCTCCATTTTGAACACTTTCACGAATGGAGTTGAAGCGATGCTTGATATGCCTGGTCTTCCTGTGAAACCTGGGCTCCTTGGCAAGGGCAATAGCTCCAGTGTTGTCACCGAAGAGAGTCATCGGGCCCGATGCATTGGGAATCACCCCTAGGTCAGTAATGAACTCCTTCATCCAGATTGCTTCTTGCGCTGCCTCTGAGGCCGCCATGTACTCCGCTTCACAAGTAGATCCCGCCACGACACTTTGCTTGCAACTGCACCAGCTTACTGCCCCTCCATTCAAAATATACACGTATCCGGTTTGTGACTTCGAGTCATCCAGATCTGTGTCGAAGCTAGCGTCGACGTAACCCTTTACGACGAGCTCTTCGTCACCTCCATATACGAGAAACATGTCCTTAGTCCTTTTCAGGTACTTAGGATATTCTTCACCGCTGTCCAGTGTTCCATGCCGGGATTACTTTGGTACCTTTCTACCAAACTTACGGCAAGGTTTACATCAGGTCTGGTACACAGCATGGCATACATAATAGACCCTATGGCCGAGGCATAGGGGATGACACTCATCTTTTCTCTATCTTCTACCGTGGTCGGGCATTGAGCCATGCTCAATTGCACACCTTGCAATACAGGCAAGAACCCCTTCTTGGACTGATCCATATTGAACTTCTTCAATATCTTGTCAAGGTACGTACTTTGTGAAAGACCAATGAGGCGTCTTGATCTATCTCTATAGATCTTGATGCCTAATATATAAGCAGTTTCTCCAAGGTCCTTCATTGAAAAACACTTATTCAAATAGGCCTTTATACTTTACAAGAATTCTATATCATTTCCCATCAATAGTATGTCATCCACATATAATAAGAGAAATGCTATAGAGCTCCCACTCACTTTCTTGTAAACACAGGCTTCTCCATAAGTCTGTGTAAACCCAAACGCTTTGATCATCTCATCAAATCGAATGTTCCAACTCCGAGATGCTTGCACCAGCCCATAGATGGAGCGCTGGAGCTTGCATACCTTGTTAGCATTCTTAGGATCGACAAAACCTTCCGGCTGCATCATATACAATTCTTCCTTAAGAAAGCCGTTAAGGAATGCCGTTTTGACGTCCATTTGCCATATCTCATATTCATAGAATGCGGTAATTGCTAACATGATTCGGACGGGCTACCACCGAATTCCATTGGGTCTTGGGCTGAGCTGAAAGCCTGGTTCATCCAAAACTTCAAAGATACCTGTAGGCAGTCTATGCCAATTGTGGATTTGACTAACTGTAAGCAGCAGGAGGGTGAGTCTACGACACATTGGGTTCGCCGGGTTAAGGAGATCATACACTCGTCAGACAAGATGGATGCCGGTTCAGCGGTTTTAATGCTGGAGCAGAATTGTCGTTTTGTGCCCCTGAAGATGAACTCGGGCGGCTTAAGCGCGACTGCAGTGATATGGGTACACTAGTGGCGGCTCTTGTCAAGTACGCCGATTCTGATGGTACCAAGGATCCCCCTTCAGATGATGAAAGGACAGGGAAGGGAAAGAAGAACGGCAATGGCAAGGGTCCACAGTTTAACCCGGGGAACCAAGGAGGAGGCAAGCGCAAGGCCGATGGCAGCCTAGAGTTTGTAGCCAACGCCAGCTCACAAGGTAATAACCAGCGACGCAAGGGGAGGCCCCCTCCTCGAGGCAGCGGGTCAGGTCCGACGCTGGAGCAGCTGTTGAATGAACCTTGTCCAAGGCATGGCTCTAGAGAGAAGCCAGCGACTCATCTGTGGAAGGATTGTGCAATCATGAAGGCTTTGAAGAATTACAATGGCCCGGGGGGCGGCTCAGGCGCCGGCGGCTTTCATGGCCCGGGCGGTGGCTCAAATTCCGGTCCTCAGAACGGTCAAGGGGGCTTTAATCAGCAGTCTGGCCAGGGTCATCAACAGCAGCAGGGGGTTATCAGACCAATCCAAAGCAGCTTAGCGGTGGACAGTATCATGTGTTTACCACTAGTCTGTGCAAGCGAGATCAGAAGCTTCACAAAAGGGCTGTGAATGCTGTTGAGCCGGCAGTTCCACGCTACTTGCGGTGGTCTGAGCAGCCTATAGTATGGAGCAGGGAGGATCACCCTCCCCGGGTGGATAACCTGGGCCACTTGGCCTTAGTGGTGGCCCCTCAAGTGGGAGGATATAAGTTCACAAAGGTGCTCATGGATGGAGGCAGCAGCATCAACATCCTCTATTATGAGACTTTTCGCCGTATGGGGTTGGTTGATAAGAACCTCAGCCAGTCAAACACTATCTTCCATGGTGTGGTACCTGGTAAGTCGGCTTATCCAGTCGGCAAGATCTAATTGGAAGTGGCCTTTGGTGATGAGAACAACTACAGGGTGGAGAAATTAACCTTTGAGGTGGTCAAGATAAGAAGTCCATACCATGCTATATTTGGACGGCCGGCTTACGCCAAGTTCATGGCACGACCGTGTTATGTGTACTTACAGCTCAAGATGCCGGGTCACAATGGGACCATTACGGTTCACGGCAGCCGGAAAGTGGCTCTGGAGTGTGAGGAAGGCAATGCGGCTTATGCAGAATCTGTGTGCGCTACAGAGGAGTTGAAGTTTTACAAAGACAATGTTGACCCAACAGATATGACCTCTCTGAAAAAGCCAACTACAGAACAAGAGCCGGCGATGAAATTTAAATCGGCTGATGAGACTAAACTTGTTGATTTTGTTCCAGGTGACTCATCTCAGCAGTTTAGCATCAGTGCAAATCTGGATCCAAAATAGGAAAGCGTGCTCATCGAGTTCATCCGTGAGAATAGGGACATCTTCGCATGGAAACCTTCTGACATGCCAGGTGTACCTAGAGAACTCGCTGAGCATACTCTCAATGTTGATCCGAAATGTAAGCCGGTCAGGCAGTTCCTTCGGCGGTTTAATGAAGAGAGGCGGAAAGCTATTGGTGAAGAAGTGGCCCGGCTCTTGGCGGCCGGGTTTATCGTGGAAGTCTTTCACCCAGAGTGGTTAGCTAACCCGGTGCTCGTACTCAAGAAGAACGGCACCTGGCGGATGTGTGTGGACTACACGGACTTGAACAAGGCGTGTCCGGCTGATCCTTTTGCCCTCCCCCGTATTGATCAAATCATTGATGCTACGGCAGGTTGTGCATGCTTAAGTTTCTTGGATGCTTATTCCGGATATCATCAGATTAAAATGGCAGTTAAGGACCAGGAGAAGACGGCGTTCATCACTCCCTTTGGAGCTTTCTGCTATGTGTCTATGCCCTTTGGACTCAAGTGTGCACAGGCGACTTACCAGCGTTGTGTACAGAACTGTCTTCATAAACAGATTGGGCGCAATGTTCACGCTTACGTGGACGATATTGTGGTTAAGTCCATAAAAGAGGAAACCCTGATAGATGATTTAAGGGAAACCTTTGATAATCTCCGGGTCTATAAGATGATGCTTAACCCGGCCAAGTGTGTCTATGGTGTTCCTGCAGGCAAACTCTTGGGTTTCTTGGTTTCTGACAGAGGCATTGAGGCTAACCCGGAGAAGATCAAGGCCATCACCTCCCTGGCTAAGCCGGCGTGTATAAATGACGTTCAGCGCTTGGCGGGTCGCATCGCTGCTTTAAGCCGGTTTATAAGCCGTTTGGGTGAGAAGGCCATGCCCTTATATCAGTTGATGAAGAAAACTGATAACTTTGTCTGGAATGATGCAGCCAATACCTCCTTTGAGGATTTGAAGAAGCAGCTGGCAGAGCCCCCAGTCCTTGCTGCTCCGGTAGATAAGGAGCCCTTACTACTGTATGTGGCGGCAAACGCACGAGCCGTCCGTGTGGCTATTGTGGTGGAGCGCAAGGAGGAGGGTAAGGAGCATCCGGTTCAGCGGCCGGTTTATTATGTCAGCGAAGTGCTCATTGAGTCCAAGCAGCGGTACCGGCATTGGCAGAAGCTGGTATATGGTGTGTTCATGGCGAGCCGGAAACTTAAGCATTATTTTCAGGGTCATCCCATCACTGTGGTCAGTTCTGCCCCTCTTGGTGATATCATTCAAAACAGAGAGGCTACAGGGAGAATTGCTAAGTGGGCTATAGAACTTGGACCTCATGGTCTCAAATATGTGCCACGCACTGCTGTTAAATCTCAGGCCTTGGTGGATTTCATTAATGATTGGACAGAGTCACAAGTGCCCGAGCAAAAGCCGGATAACACGTATTGGACTATTCACTTCGATGGGTCCAGGCAGTTGGAGGGCTCGGGGGCTGGCGTTGTATTGGCTTCCCCTAAAGGTGACAAGTTCCATTATGTGCTACAGTTGATGTTTCCTTGCACTAACAATGCGGCTGAGTACGAGGCCTTGCTCCACGGTCTTCGGATGGCTAAGGAGATGAGCTTGAGCCGGGTAAGGTGCTTTGGTGACTCAGACTTGGTGGCTCAACAAGTATCAGGCAAGTGGGACTCTAAGGATCCTCTCATGGCGGCTTATCGCCGTGAGGTTGATGCCATTGCTGGGCACTTTCAGGGCTACCAAGTAGAGCACATTGATCGCAGGAAGAACGAGGCGGCTGATGCTCTAAGCCGGCTAGGCTCTCAGCGAAAGCCGGTGCCGCCTAACACTTTCCTGGACGTCCTGTATAACCCTTCGGTTAAGTTGCCTACAGAGGAAGACTTGGCTGTCCCTGACCCGGAGGCACGACTGGTGGCGGCTCTTCATGTCATACCAGACTGGACAATGCCATATCTGGCTTATATGACCCGGGGCGAGTTGCCTGAGGATGAAACTTTGGCCAGGCAAATAACCCGGCGGGCTAAGTCAATGATCGTTATCGATGGCGAGTTGCATCATCGCAGTGTTACAGGAGCATTTCAGCGTTGTGTCTCCCCTGAGGAAGGTCAAGAGATCTTGCGTGAGATCCATGAAGGGGATTGTGGCCATCATGCCGGCTCAAAGTCCCTTGTGGCCAAGGCTTTCCGTCATGGTTTTTATTGGTTGACGGCTCATGCTGATGCAGAGGACTTGGTCAGTAAATGTGATGGTTGCCAGAGGTTCTCACGACGGGCTCACGTGCCGGCTCAGGAGCTGAGGATGATCCCAATCACTTGGCCCTTTGCGGTCTGGGGGCTTGATATGGTTGGACCTTTTAAAAGGTCCAAGGATAAGAAGACCCACCTCTTGGTGGCAGTTGACAAGTTTACCAAGTGGGTTGAAGCGGAGCCAGTTAGCAAGTGTGATGCAGCCACGGCGGTTCAGTTTATGAAAAGGGTGATCTTTCGCTTTGGTTTTCCACACAGCATTATAACTGACAATGGCACCAATCTCTCCAAAGGTGCCATGGAAGAGTTTTGTCAACGAGAGCATATCCGACTTGATGTTTCCTCAGTGGCTCATCCTCAATCCAATGGTCAAGCTGAGAGAGCTAATCAGGAGATTCTGAAGGGCATCAAGCCCCGGCTTTTGGTCCCTTTGCAACGGACGCCGGGTTGTTGGGTGGAGGAGTTGCCCTCCGTCTTATGGAGCATCAACACTACTCCTAACAGGTCTACAGGCTTCATGCCTTTCTTCATGGTTTATGGAGCAGAAGCAGTCCTCCCCAGTGACATCCGTCACGACTCACCTCGCGTGGCGGCTTATGTTGAGACGGATAATGAACAGGCGCGCCAAGATGCTCTTGACTTGTTGGACGAACAGCGTGATGTGGCAGCAGCCCGTTCAGCGATTTACCAACAAGACCTGCGCCGTTATCATAGCTGTCGGGTCAAATCCCGGGTCTTCCAGGAAGGCGACCTTGTGCTCCGGCTCATCCAGGATCAAACAGATGCACACAAGTTATCCCCACCTTGGGAAGGGCCCTTTGTGGTCAGCAAGAACTTGCACAACGGGTCATATTACCTCATTGACATTCGGGAGCACAAAGATTCACGTAAGTCGGAGGAATAGACCCGTCGGCCGTGGAACATAGCTCAGCTTCGGCCTTACTACACTTGAGCCACCGGCTCTCGTGGTGTACATATTTCTCTCAGCCATGTATATATTCTGATAAGCAATAAAGCAGGACCTCTATCCTTTTTTCTCCTCCAAATATGCACGTGTTGTTTTATTACAAGATTACATGATGACTTAAAGGCGGATCCGGCATATGATCGTATTCGAATCTAGCCGTAAGCAGTAAAGTCACTTGGGGGCTTCCTGTTCAAACATGGGTCGTATTCGAACCAAAGAGAACATAGCTGTCGATACCCATTTGATAGGCAAAGTGCCGAGCTCATTGGGAAGTTACCTTTGGTCATATTTGAATCATAGTTTAACCCCTCTGAGAACCGACATGGATCGTATTCGAATCAGCGTCGTTAAACAATTCTTAAAATCACTTGGGGGCTTCCTGTTCAAACATGGGTCGTATTCGAACCAAAGAGAACATAGCTGTCGATACCCTCTTGATTGGCATCGCCGCACCCACTGGGGGCTATATGATCGTATTCGAATCTTAGCTTAACCCCTTTGGGCCGGGTCTCTGGTCGTATTCAAACCGGAAGCCCCTAAGTTCTTCTGCTTTATTACAAGTTTTCTTTGATTATGTCAAGGTGTGTACAGCTGGGTCTCACTATTCCGGCTTAACCTTGGTTTACAGTATTGCTGAACGCAATGGGTGTTATAAGGCAGGTAAACCGGAGTTGCGGTAACAACTTTCTCATCCGGATTATCTAAGCCGGAAGTATACTTGCAGGCCGTTCAGCATGTTCTTACGGCTGTGTTCAGGATACTATTGAAGACAAGTCCTTTTCGATTCATGTTCCGGGTTATCTAAAATTTATGATTCTCAGGACGGTAAGACGCCCCGAGACTTGTGATTTGCCTTTCTATGCAGGATAATTAAAGGCACCTCTTTAAGGTTAAGAAAAACAAAGGATTGATTATGACCCGGAGAAATATCAAAGAGACAACTTCAAAAGACTTTCACATTCAATACGTGCACGATGGCACGGCAGAGATGAATTGTTGCACCTACTCTATTACAAAACTCATCAAGTCTAAAAAGGGTGGAACATTGTTTGGTAAACCGCCAGCCGAGTTATGATGCCCGCTGAGTTGAAGTCTCCGGCTCGTTCCTATCCTCTCCTCCGGCTGATCCCAAGACCTGGAAGGTTGATGACTTCCAGTCGATGCCGCTGAGAGCTTCGAATTGGGATTCCTCGTCAATTAACCCGGCCGGGTCAATCTCCGGGGCGAAGGTGTGCTGACGAGCCGGCGGGATCAAGTTGAGGGCTTCGTAGCGAGGGGTTGGAATCCTCTGATTCTCCGCATCATAACCCGGCTGGTACTTGGTCAGGTCTGTGTCGTTCCCGATAAGGGTGGCCACCGGGCGTACCGCCTTCACGCAAGCTGCGAAATCCTTCTGATCGAAAGCTGAGCCGTCTTCCTTCAGGCTTGGATAGCCAAGGGCGATGTCCGCCGGGTCTAACTCCGGCAGGAATGCCTTGGCCCGGCTCAGCGCGGCGATCGCTCCGGCTCTCGCAGAGGCCCGTCGCAGCTCTTGGATCCGCTGAGGCAGAACGGCGAGCCGGCGCAGGACTTCTGCCAGGTGAGTCGGCACCTCGTTGGATAGGGCCACCACAGCTAAGGCACGCTGTGACCCGGTGTAGAGCTGTTCCACCAGGGTATACACGGCCTTTAGCTTGGTGACCACACTCTGGTTGAGGTTGGCACTTCTGGGACCTGTTTAACAGAATCAGATAAGCCGGCGACAAGGATGAATCATGAGATATAAACATTCTAAACTTGATGAAAGCCGGTGAGGCGACTTACCGAAGATGGCGGCCACCATTTGGGAAACCTGGCGCTTTAGGCCGGAGAGCTCGGCGGTCTTCTCAGAGAGAGCCTTCTCCGCCTGTTCCGCCCGGGTCACCAGTGCGGCCTTCTCTTCGGCCCAGGCTTTCCGCTCAGCATCAAATTCTGTCTTCAGCTTCTCTTGAGCGGCGATGCTGGATACAAACTTGGCGTTTGCCTTCCGGGTCTCCATCTCCTGCGTCTTCAGCCGGCTCTTGAGATCCGCAAGGTCCGCCTCTAGCTTCTTGCCAACAGCCTGCATAAATTTCCGGGTTATTAACAGTCATTATATAAGTCCCAAGCGTTTTCCAAGCAAAGACACTTGGCACTTGGGGGCTAATGCATATTGAACGTATCTATCTACATACTGCCGGCTCAATTGAGTAAGCCGGAACCTAAGTCTACAACATATTCAATCATAAGTCGTCGACTTGGGGGCTATCATGGCAAAGGTAACTATGCAGTAAGTAAGAGGACAGCAGAATGATACCTCAGATTTTTGCTGGATCTGGTTCACCATGGCGACCTCTGCGTCCCGGCT
This sequence comes from Triticum aestivum, assembly GCF_018294505.1. Classification (NCBI taxonomy): domain Eukaryota; kingdom Viridiplantae; phylum Streptophyta; class Magnoliopsida; order Poales; family Poaceae; genus Triticum; species Triticum aestivum. Next base: position 621,005,446 of record NC_057814.1, read on the forward strand.
CTTGTGCACTTGGCTGATGTAGCCAGAGACGAGCTCTCCAATGCTCAAGTTGGTGTAGTCGGAGAGGTCCAGGTTCACCCGGTGGGGCTGCAGCAACTCCCCCTTAGCGGAGCACTTGGCCAGCACGGTAGGTCTCCCCGGCTCAACGAACTCCGTCCGGGTGATTACCACGTCCGGGTCGTCTGCTGGTGGAGCCGAGCTGGAGGCCTCCGGGTTAACAGAAGCTTCGGTCGTTGCCTTGGTAGTCGGGGCAGTGGCCTCAGGTGCCGTGTCCATTGGAGTGGTGGCTTCGGGGGCGGAGGCAGCTGGCGGTTCTTGAGCCGTCACTTCCGGTTCAGGCAAGTCCGGCACTCCGGCTGACCTGGTCTTCTTCGCTCTTTTGGTGAGTTTTGCCTGGGCACTGAAAGGACAGAAATTGTTAAGCACACAAAAGGTAAGTACAGACAAGTATAATATGAGATGGTTGTCATTACCCGGGCGCGGTCTTGAAAGTCGGAAGACTCGACTGCATAGAGTCGCCCGAAGAGGGGGAGGTCTCCTGATAATTGGAGTCAGTAGAATTGAGTGGCTGACGGATAACACCCGCCAACGGATGAAAAGGGTACAAGTGAGAAAAAACCTCAGTTCGGCGCTTCCTTGTTGCGTCGGGTAACCCGGCGGAGAGGTCGGTGTCCTTGTTGGTCCGGGTGTGACGCTGGCTTTCATGAACCTGTCGCTTCAAAATAAATTGAGGGTCTTGATAAGCTAAAGGATGTGAAAAGCTTACTTTCCGGGTTACCCTTCGAACTTTCAGCTGTGGCAAGGGCTCCGAGTCGGAGGAAAGTGACATTACCTCTTCAACCACCGGGTTGCTGGCGCCGGTGTCATCCTGTCAATGAGCAAGTATTGATAAGGCGGACAGCAATAAACAGTGAATATAGTAAGGACTTAAAAGCTCAGGGGTTACCTCTGACTCGGAGCTGTTGCTTAATTGCATCAGCTCGGAGGCAGTAGGCCTGCTCCCTTTCTTGCGAGGGGCGGCTATCTTGGCGGCTTTCTTCGCCTTCCTGGCCTTCTTGGCCGCCTCATGGTCATATTTGACCCGCCAGAACTTATCATCAGCCTGAAAAATACAATGATGAATTCTTCAAACGGTTCAGATGAAGGTTACATGCAGAAGAAGATAAAAAGGTAAAGTCGGCGGCTTACCGCTGGGGCTGGGTTGGTCTTGCAGAAGGGGGCTAACCTGGTCCTTCCGTAGTCTGCCAGGCTCTCATTCAAAAGAGCCTTAGTCATCTCCTCCGCAACGTCTTCTGGAAGATCATTGCGGCTGTGTCTCTGAGGATCATCCTTCCGTCCTGTGTACTCACACATTAAGCCGGGGCGGCGGCTCAATGGGATCACCCGCCATGAGATCCAGACCCGGGCCAGGTCGATTCCGTTCAGACCATTTCCCAGGAGAGCCTTGATCTTGTTGATAGTGGGGAGCAGAGGCTGGCGCTCTGCTTGAGTCAGCTTGTCCGACAGTGGGTGAGTCGGCTCCAGACGTGTTGGGCGAAAGCCGGGCAGCGGGCTTTCATCAGCCGGGGATGTATCTTGGCAGTAGAACCAAGTCATGTTCCAGTCCTTTGGGTGGCTTGGCGGCTCTGCATAAGGGAAAAGGCAGTCCCTACGACGCTGGATGGAAATGCCACCTAATTCCAGACTTGGCCCATTGGCGCACTCGTTCTGGCGGTTTAAGTAAAAAAGCTCTCTGAAGAGCAGCAGACTAGGTTCTTCTCCAAGGTAAACCTCACAGAAGACTTGAAAATTGCAGATGTTGGACACTGAGTTGGGTCCTATATCTTGAGGCCGCAAGTCGAAGAAGTTGAGCACGTCCCTAAAAAACTTTGAGCCGGGCGGTGCGAAGCCCCGACTCATGTGATCCGCAAAAATCACTACCTCCCCATCCTTTGGCTGTGGCCTCTCTTCTGACGGGTCAGGGGCACGGTAGGACATGATGTCTTTCTTGGGCAGATATCCTGACTTAACAAAATCAGCTAGGGTCTCGTTGGTCACATTGGACCTCATCCAGTTGCAAGTAATGGGAGCTTTGGGAGGCATGGTGAAAGTCGGCAGTCTATGACAAAAAGGAAAAAACGTCCGGGTTAATTATAAGCCGGAGGAGATCTACAGTTCAAAACTAAGGTGGCGGTTTATGAAGGGGACTAATGGTATATACCTAGATACAGTGGGTTATTTAAGCCGCAGGGGGCGTTCAGAATAAATTAATTATGTACGGCTTTATCACAGCTAAGCCGGAGGATTCTACGAAGCATGGTTTTCTTTAAGCCGGAAGAATCTACGGCGCGTGGTTTCTTTAAACCGGAATTGTAAACCGCCAAGATTCAATGGTTGCAGTTTTTTACTAAGTGTGGTAAAACAGGTTTCACATATTGCAGTAACTTTTTTGGATCAAAATGGTCGGGTGAAATGAAAAATTTCTAGACCTAGAAACAGACGAGCGGATGTTCTTGAGCTCGAACGAAGCCTTTATGCAGTGGAAGGAGACCTACTGGCATTTGAAATAAGTGCCAAACAGCCGCCGCACTAGTTCTATGCAGATCTAACATCAAACAAGGACAGTAACTATGAGAACTACCGAAGCTTGCTGACAATGGCGACGAACACGAAGAACGTGGGCAAATCCTACGGCAGATCTACTCTACAGGTCAAGCAGGACTTACCGGAGCTGAAAAGGTGCGGGGGTCGCCGCCGTTTGTCTGGTCCGGGTCAGGGTGATGCAGCGGCCAAGGTTGACGAAGACCGGAGGCGAGGCGACGGCGGCGGAGTACGAGCTCAGGCAGAGAGGCAGTGGCGCGAGGAGGAAGAAGGGTGGCAGAGAAGCCCGTCGGGCCGGCCTATTTATAAGGCGAGCTCATAAAGCGGGCGTGAGAATCAAGGAGACCGTGGCGTGGTTATCTCCCCTCACAACGCCTCGATTTTCGGGATGACAGTAAAGGAAAAGATCCGTTGCGGATCTGGTGGAGTAAAAAAGGGCTTAAATGGACGATGACATCACGGCGGATTATCCGGAGTCCAGAGGATGACGTCATGCCGGGTTATGGCCTTCACACAAATGGTAAGCTGGAGATTTTTCTGTCGAAGGGATTGAAGATTGACATGAGCCGGCTCAAATCAATCTGGGGCCTAATGTTGAGGATATAGACCTTAGAGTCACCCGCCAGGAGGGGCCGGGTTACTCATATGGTCGTTGCCAGAAGCCCGGAGCCAAGCTTGAAGACGATGGGCCAGAGATGGGCTTAAGACCCGGATATGGCTTAAGGCCCGTAGTTACAATCATTATTATGGTAGAACTTGTAGTGTAAGGCAAGTATAGTTGAGAGTCCGAGCCGGACACTCTGATGAGCCGACCGGGACTCTGAGGGCTGCTGGGTGTCAGCCTCCCTATATAAAGGGACGACCCGGCAGCGGTTTAGAGACAAGAACAATCTCATCGAGAGCTGGGCATAGCAGTTTAGCTCCCTGGTGATCGTAACCCTAATCAATACCACCTCAAACTGGACGTAGGCTTTTACCTTCACCGTAAGGGGCCGAACCAGTATAAACCCTCGTGTTCCTTGTCCCGCATTAACCCCTTCAAGCTTCCTAGTTGCAATGGCTCCACGACTAAGTCCTAGCTCGAGGACATCTGCCGTGAGTATTCCACGACACTACGGGTGAGAAAGTCTCATCGTAGTCAACCCCTTGAACTTGTCGATAACCCTTAGCGACAAGTCGAGCCTTATAGATGGTCACGTTACCATCCGCGTCTGTCTTCTTCTTAAAGATCCATTTATTTTCTATGGCTCGCCGATCATCGGGCAAGTCAGTCAAAGTCCATACTTCGTTTTCATACATGGATCCTATCTCGTATTGCATGGCTTCAAGCCATTTGTTGGAACCCGGGCCCGCCATCGCTTCTTCATAGTTCGAAGGTTCACCGTTGTCTAACAACATGATTTCCATGACAGGGTTGCCGTACCACTCTGGTGCGGAACGTGTCCTTGTGGACCTAAGAAGTTCAACAGTAACTTGATCTGAAGCTTCATGATCATCATCATTAACTTCCTCCCCAGTTGGTGCAGTCACCACAGGAACATCTTCCCGCGCTGCGCTACTTTCCGGTTCGGAAGGGGTGACTATCACCTCATCAAGTTCCACTTTCCTCCCACTCACTTCTTTCGAGAGAAACTCTTTCTCCAGAAAGGACCCGTTCTTGGCAACAAAGATTTTGCCTTCGGATCTGAGGTAGAAGGTATACCCATTGGTTTCCTTAGGGTATCCTATGAAGACACATTTTTTCCGACTTGGGTTCGAGCTTTTCAGGTTGAAGTTTCTTGACATAAGCATCGCATCCCCAAACTTTTAGAAACGACAGCTTAGGTTTCTTCCCAAACCATAATTCATACGGTGTCGTCTCAACGGATTTCGACGGAGCCCTATTTAAAGTGAATGCGGCAGTCTCTAAAGCATAGCCCCAAAATGAGAGCGGTAGATCGGTAAGAGACATCATAGATCACACCATATCCAATAGAGTGCGATTACGACGTTCAGACACACCGTTACGCTAAGGTGTTCCAGGCGGCGTGAGTTGTGAAACGATTCCACATTTCCTTAAGTGCGTACCAAATTCGTGACTTAAATATTCTCCTCCACGATCTGATCGTAAGAACTTTATTTTCCTGTCACGTTGATTCTCAACCTCACTCTGAAATTCCTTGAACTTTTCAAAGGTTTCAGACTTGTGTTTCATTAGGTAGACATACCCATATCTACTCAAGTCATCAGTGAGAGTGAGAACATAACGATAGCCACCGCGAGCCTCAACACTCATTGGACCGCACACATCAGTATGTATGATTTCCAATAAATTGGTTGCTCGTTCCATTGTTCCGGAGAACGGAGTCTTGGTCATCTTACCCATGAGGCATGGTTCACACGTGTCAAATGATTCATAATCAAGAGACTCCAAAAGTCCATCTGCATGGAGCTTCTTCATGCGTTTGACACCAATGTGACCAAGGCGGCAGTGCCACAAGTATGTGGGACTATCGTTATCAACTTTACATCTTTTGGTATTCACACTATGAATATGTGTAACATCACGTTCGAGATTCATTAAGAATAAACCATTGACCAGCGGGGCATGACCATAAAACATATCTCTCATATAAATAGAACAACCATTATTCTCGGATTTAAATGAGTAGCCATCTCGAATTAAACGAGATCCTGATACAATGTTCATGCTCAAAGCTGGCACTAAATAACAATTATTGAGGTTTAAAACTAATCCCGTAGGTAAATGTAGAGGTAGCGTGCCGACGGCGATCACATCGACCTTGGAACCATTCCCGACGCGCATCGTCACCTCGTCCTTCGCCAGTCTCCGCTTATTCCGCAGCTCCTGTTTTGAGTTACAAATATGAGCAACCGCGCCGGTCTCAAATACCCAGGAGCTACTATGAGTACTGGTAAGGTACACATCAATTACATGTATATCACATATACCTTTGGTGTTGCCAGCCTTCTTGTTCGCTAAGTATTTGGGGCAGTTCCGCTTCCAGTGTCCACTTCCCTTGCAATAAAAGCACTCAGTCTCAGGCTTGGGTCCATTCTTTGGCTTCTTCCAGGCAACTGGCTTACCGGGCGCAGCAACTCCCTTGCCGTCCTTCTTGAAGTTCTTCTTACCCTTGCCCTTCTTGAACTTAGTGATTTTATTCACCATCAACACTTGATGTTCCTTTTAGATCTCCACCTCCGCTGATTTCAGCATTGAATATACCTCAGGGATGGTCTTTTCCATCCCCTGCATATTGAAGTTCATCACCAAGCTCTTGTAGCTCGGTGGAAGCGACTGAAGGATTCTGTCAATGACCGCATCATCCGGGAGATTAACTCCCAGCTGAGTCAAGCGGTTGTGCAACCCAGACATTTTGAGTATGTGCTCACTGACAGAACTGTTTTCCTCCATCTTACAACTGAAGAACTTGTCGGAGACTTCATATCTCTCGACCCGGGCATGAGCTTGGAAAACCATTTTCAGCTCTTCGAACATCTCATATGCTCCATGTTGCTCAAAACGCTTTTGGAGCCCCGGTTCTAAGCTGTAAAGCATGCCGCACTGAACGAGGGAGTAATCATCAGCACGTGACTGCCAAGCGTTCATAACGTCTTGGTTCTCTGGGATGGGTGCTTCACCTAGCGGTGCTTCTAGGACATAATCTTTCTTGGCAGCTATGAGGATGATCCTCAGGTTCCGGACCCAGTCCGTATAGTTGCTGCCATCATCTTTCAGCTTGGTTTTCTCTAGGAACGCGTTGAAGTTGAGGGCAACGTGGGCCATTTGATCTACAAGACATATTGTAAAGATTTTTAGACTAAGTTCATGATAATTAAGTTCATCCAATCAAATTATTCAATGAACTCCCACTCAGATAGACATCCCTCTAGTCATCTAAGTGAAACATGATCCGAGTCAAATAGGCCGTGTCCGATCATCACGTGAGACGGACTAGTCAACATCGGTGAACATCTTCATGTTGATAGTATCTTCTATATGACTCATGCTCGACCTTTCGGTCTTCCGTGTTCCGAGGCCATGTATGTACATGCTAGGCTCGTCAAGTCAACCTAAGTGTATTGCGTGTGTAAATCTGGCTTACACCCGTTGTATTCGAACGTTAGAATCTATCACACCCGATCATCACGTGGTGCTTCGAAACAACGAACCTTCGCAACGGTGCACAGTTAGGGGGAACACTTTCTTGAAATTATTGCGAGGGATCATCTTATTTAAGCTACCGTCGTTCTAAGCAAATAAGATGTAAAACATGATAAACATCACATGCAATCAAATAGTGACATGATATGGCCAATATCATTTTGCTCCTTTGATCTCCATCTTCGGGGCGCCATGATCATCTTCGTCACCGGCATGACACCATGATCTCCATCATCGTGCCTTCATGAAGTTGTCACGCCAACGATTACTTCTACTTCTATGGCTAACGTGTTTAGCAATAAAGTAAAGTAATTTACATGGCGTTATTCAATGACACGCAGGTCATACAAAAAATAAAGACAACTCCTATGGCTCCTGCCGGTTGTCATACTCATCGACATGCAAGTCGTGATTCCTATTACAAGAACATGATCAATCTCATACATCACATATATCTCATTCATCACATCCTCTTGGCCATATCACATCACAAGGCATATGCTGCAAAAGTAGTTAGACGTCCTCTAATTGTTGTTGCAAGTTTTTACGTGGCTTCTATAGGTTACTAGCAAGAACGTTTCTTACCTACGTAAAACCACAACGTGATATGCCAATTTCTATTTACCCTTCATAAGGACCCTTTTCATCGAATCCGTTCCGACTAAAGTGGGAGAGACAGACACCCACTAGCCACCTTATGCAACAAGTGCATGTCAGTCGGTGGAACCTGTCTCACGTAAGCGTACGTGTAAGGTTGGTCCGGGCCGCTTCATCCCACAATGCCGCCGAAACAAGATAAGACTAGTAGTGGCAAGAAAATTGACAACATCTAGGCCCACAACAAGTTTGTGTTCTACTCGTGCATAGAAACTACGCATAGGCCTGGCTCATGATGCCACTGTTGGGGATCATTGCAGAAATTTAAAATTTTCTACGCATCACCAAGATCCATCTATGGAGTTTACTAGCAACGAGAAGGAAGGAGTGCATCTACATACCCTTGTAGATCGCGAGCGGAAGCGTTCAAGTGAACGGGGTTGATGGAGTCGTACTCGTCGTGATCCAAATCACCGATGACCGAGCGCCAAACGGACGGCACCTCCGCGTTCAACACACGTACGGTTGTGGAAGACGTCTCCTCCTTCTTGATCCAGCAAGGGGGGAGGAGAGGTTGATGGAGATCCAGCAGCACGACGGCGTGGTGGTGGAAGTAGCGGGGATCCCGGTAGGGCTTCGCCAAGCGCAAGCGGGAGGGAGAGGTGTCACGGGAGGGAGAGGGAGGCGCCAGGGGCTAGGGTACTGCTGCCCTCCCTCCCCCCACTATATATAGGGGCCCTGGGGGGGGCGCCGGCCCCTGGGAGATCCAATCTCCAGGGGGCGGCGGCCAAGGGGTGGCTTCCCCCCCAAGCCAAGTGGGGGGCGCCCCCACCCCTAGGGTTTCTAACCCTAGGCGCAGGGGGAGGCCCAAGGGGGGCGCACCAGCCCACCAGGGGCTGGTTCCCCTCCCACTTCAGCCCATGGGTCTCTCCGGGATAGGTGGCCCCACCCGGTGGACCCCCGGGACCCTTCCGGTGGTCCCGGTACAATACCGGTAACCCCCGAAACTTTCCCGATGGCCGAAACTGGACTTCCTATATAATTCTTCACCTCCGTACCATTCCGGAAATCCTCGTGACGTCCGGGATCTCATCCGGGACTCCGAACAACTTTCGGGTTTCCGTATACTAATATCTCTACAACCCTAGCGTCACCGAACCTTAAGTGTGTAGATCCTACGGGTTCGGGAGGCATGCAGACATGACCGAGACGACTCTCCGGTCAATAACCAACAGCGGGATCTGGATACCCATGTTGGCTCCCACATGTTCCACGATGATCTCATCGGATGAACCACGATGTCGAGGATTCAATCAATCCCGTATACAATTCCCTTTGTCAATCGATACGTTACTTGCCCGAGATTCGATCGTCGGTATCCCAATACCTCGTTCAATCTCGTTACCGGCAAGTCACTTTACTCGTACCGTAATGCATGATCCCGTGACCAACCACTTGGTCACTTTGAGCTCATTATGATGATGCATTACCGAGTAGGCCCAGAGATACCTCTCCGTCATACGGAGTGACAAATCCCAGTCTCGATCCGTGTCAACCCAACAGACACTTTTAGAGATTGTAGTGTACCTTTATAGTCACCCAGTTACGTTGTGACGTTTGGTACACCCAAAGCACTCCTATGGCATCCGAGAGTTACACGATCTCATGGTCTAAGGAAATGATACTTGACATTGGAAAAGCTCTAGCAAACGAACTACACGATCTTTGTGCTATGCTTAGGATTGGGTCTTGTCCATCACATCATTCTCCTAATGATGTGATCCCGTTATCAATGACATCCAATGTCCATAGGAAACCATGACTATCTGTTGATCAACGAGCTAGTCAACTAGAGGCTCACTAGGGACATGTTGTGGTCTATGTATTCACACATGTATTACGATTTCCGGATAACACAATTATAGCATGAACAATAGACAATTATCATGAACAAGGAAATATAATAATAACCATTTTATTATTGCCTCTAGGGCATATTTCCAACACACCACAGGTGGCGCCCCTCGCTGTTCTTCAGGCCGCCGACCACCGTCGCGCCGTTTGTGGACGCAAGCCGCTGCTGCTGATGGCGCTCGAAGTACGCCGCCCAAGCCGTGTGGTTGTCGGCGGCGTACTGGGGGAGGGCGAGCTGGGCGTCGGTGAGGGAGGCGCGCACGATCTCCACCTCGTCGGTGAAGTAGGAGGGGCGCGCCACGGCGTCGGGCAACGGGGGAATGGGCACTCCCCCGTTGCCAAGCCTCCACCCCGTCGGCCAGGCGCGCATGTCCGGCGGCACCGGGATGTTCGCCTGGAACAGGAGCCACTACTCCTGTTCGCGGAGCGTGCGGCGGCCGAAGCCGTTGGCCGCCGCCTCGTCTCCGGGGAAACGCTCGGCCATCGGGAGAGGGAGAGGGAGGGCTCGGCGGCGGTTCACAGGAGAGGAAGAGGGAGGGCTCGGCGGCGGCGCTCGGGAGAGGTAGAACTCGGCGGCTAGGGCGGGGCTGGTGTGGCCAGAGGCGAGTGAGGCCACCGGCTTATATAGCCGCGCCGCACCCCTGTGTACTTGTGCGAGGGAGGGGAGGCGTCGGCGTGCCGTCCCGTGACGCGCCGCCCGTGAGGAATCAATGGCAAGACTGACCGGCGGCAACCTTGCCATTGATTCCCCTCGGGAACCGAGGCGTTGAGGGAAGACGAGACGCGGTGTCGCTGACGCGGCTGGCCCGCGGCTCTTTCGCGCCAAAACCGCTCGCCCCGGCGTCCCCGGGCGCCCCCAGCGCGCCGGGTTCGGCCTGGGTCCGCCGGCGCTTATTTCGGCCCAGGCCGGCGAAAATAGGGCTCCTGGGGACGCGACTGGGCCGTTTTTTCAACGCCGGCGCGAAAAAATCGTCTGGAAAGGCCTTTCTGGGGCGCGGCTGAAGAGGCTCTACTACTCGAGGGCCGGGCTTGGAGGGAGGGTCGGAAATGGCGGTCCGGTTCGGTCGATTGCGTCCTGCCGTTTCACCTGTCTTTGATTCCTCCCATGCTTTGGCGGTCGCAGCTTCAGGTCAGGTCAGGCCAGCCGAATGCAGCCAGGTCCCATGCCTCCCCATAGCGATAAGATAGGAAGAGAGCCGGCAGTAGTCCGTAGAGCATATGCATGTACTCCTCCTCCTGCGAACTTGCATGCATGGTGCCTGCAGCGCAGGCAGTACCGCAGTGGGCGCAGGACGGAAAAAGAAGACTTTTGGCCTCGCCTCGCCTTTCTTTCTTTCGGCTGCACTCGATCGACCTTTGGCTGTGGGGTAGGACTCTGATGGAGGAAGCTACCTACGAAGAGATTTTTAAAACAAATCAATAAACAAGCAAAGAAAAGGGGCTACGGCGGGGAGCAGAAAGGCTACAGCTATTACTCTGATCATCATACACGATTTGCTCCGAATTTGTAGACGCCGATAGTCCGAAATGTTTGGGATTTGACCATTGGCAAATCAAACGTTTTTTATGGCAATCCATATTTGTTGATCATGACAGGTTTAGTTAGTAAGCATAGCAAATCCGTTCTAAGATAGATTTTTAGCAGGAAATTTCCGTGCATGCCAACTAAATTTAGCATCCTCATGTCAACTAAAATTATCATAAAAAATGTTTGATTTTCCATGGTTAAATCCCGAACATTCCAGATTTAACATTTCCGTAGACTTCCTTATGATAGTGGAACTCGGGGCAGGTAGGGCTCCTCAAATGCCCCCTATATGCCTGGACGGACGATCCAGTTAGTAACCGGTCATAAAATCGTAACCCAACTGGGGTCCTCAAATCAACTCTATACGTTCAGGCTAACCGGCACCCCCATATTAAGGCCTAGACGTGTCCGTCACGCTGAACTGACGGGCCAAACCCACATGGACACATATCAGGACACATCGATCCGGTGAGGGGGTCGCCTAAGGGGCTAAATCCGGCTATTTAAGCAGCTCCTAACTCGCCGGTAGCCATCATCCAACAACAGATCGCCACGAATAAGATGCTCACTCCGCAGCGCCAGCACGCTGCTCGGATTGTAGCCAGCTTGCCTCTGGACTCTTCGGAGAAGGACAAGCAGGAGGCACAGGTGCAGGAGGAGGGCAGCAGCAGGGGACTATGGACACGGAGACTAAGGATGAGGAGGGGGAAGGCAATTGGTTGTCGGATTCGGCTGGGCAACTGGTTGGTCGAGTTCAAGGTGGCCAACACGGAGGAGATGGCGGAATAGCAAGCCATGCCCGACTCCGTCTAGTCGGCTCAAGGTCATGGCAAACCACCGCTACCTTCACGAGGCAAACACAGAGCTGGAGGAAGTCTTCGGGGACCGGGACTCCGATGAGGAGCCAAAGTTGTGGGCTGCGGCCAACGACCAGGAGGCCGGTCTGTCCAGCACTGCGGTCACGAAGGTCGTTGATGGCCCCAAAGACAACTAGTACTAGGGTAGTTTTATTTATGTATTACGTAGTACATAGCCTATTTTCGTTGCATGGGGTAGTACGAATTTAGGGTGTGAGATTTGAGGTTTGTGGTTGCAGCCGATGAAAAAATAAGAGATGACTGGGCCCTATCAATGGATGCGTCCGGACGTGTCCGCGGACATACAAGGTGTCACTTTTGAGGAGCGGGCTGTAGATCCTCTAATTGCACGCCAAGTTTCTTAGCTAAAAAAATTGGTTTTTTTTCTGCAAACATTGACAAGTGGTGGATTTGTTTATTTTCATGACTTCCACGGATGTCATCTTATGATAAACTTTACAAGCACTTGAAACATTTAATCAATGTTTGACGCGAATAAATCATTTTTCTTGAATTTATTTTTATATTTTTCGGATTTGACTGTTTATCGTGACTCATTTGAGCTCGGGGACCAGAATGACACTTTCGCTCTAAATTGTACCCCTCCGTTCCCTTTTCTAGTGCGCCTTGTTTGCAGCTCCTATACGAAGACGTGAGGTGACACTTTTATTTAGACTGGAATTGCCCCTTATCTGCACACACTGTCACTCACGTGGGTGCAAGCAGTGATCCAACGCAGGGGCTATCTTCGTCCAAACGGGCTTATACGCACTACAATCTGAAATATGAGTGAAAACTGCATGCGCACTATAATTTGCAATAGACGGAGTACCAGTAGACCCCTTGTGAAGGCACCCCACAAAAAAAAAGACCCCTTGTGAAGGCAAAGACCCCATGCGCACTATATATATTTTTTTGTTCAAAAAAAAATACCGAATTCACTGACCCCGACGGGTTGTATGCAGGTTTGAAATTTGAATCGCAGGAAACACAAAAACCAGGAGCAAATCTGGCGTGTGCTCCGTCCAGGCTTTTGTTCAGCCGACAACGTACGTAACCGCCGCGGCACATGGCGAGCAGAGGCGTCCTACTAGTGCCGTGTCAGTCGGCACCACTAGCCGGCGCCGGGTACGCAGGTACTTGCTCTCTGTTGGTTGGTCCACACCTCCACGGACACACGCGCCCCAGCTTTTGTCTCCCTCCCGGCCGTGGCAAACAAACCGCAACGGCGTCCGCTGCCGCGTCCGCAACCAAGGAATATGATGAGGACAAAAAGTCGGTCGTCGAAATTTCCTCGGCGTATGGCACCGCCAAAGTTGCGAGATCCTTTTGTAACACAGCACCACCCTGCCTGCCTGCTTGCTGCGTGGTGGAAATGACCCCGGGTTTTAAAAACTCTCTCAAAATCAAGCAACGGGGCTCCTCTCCTCTGAATTAAATCGGTGCTGAGGTGGAGGCCCCAGAACATGAACGCCTAACCGAGAGAAACATGCGTGCCGAGCTTCTCTAGCGCACACGCACTGCATCAAAATGTATGACCATCAAGAAACAGCTTCGGACGCATTTGGTTCGACAATTTCCCACCATCTCCTGATTGCAGTGCTCAGCGCGTGTACACGCATGCCACGCAATCTAAAAAAGACAATAAAAAATTATGCACAACTAGTCGCCAACCCGTGCATGGCTAGTTAATTAATATTGCATTTGTATCTATGTTATTAAATGTATATTGATTTTTATGTATAATCACATTTGGAACACCCATCTACTCCGACCTAGAGGATTCTAAACATGAGGATTCATGGAAGAGTGTATTTCCACAGAAGAGTTAGTTCGATGCAACAAAATTAGTAAATGAGATGACACCTAAAAATAGTTTGTGCTGAGATAACATGATATAAATTATTTATAAATGTCATGAAAGAAGTTTATCTCATTTCAGTAGTATGCAAAGTCGCCTAATTTTTTCATTCCTACTTAGACCTACTCATATGGCGAGCTTAACAAATCTTATGTTTTCCTCAATAATAAACACGTGTTTCTCTAGTAGTCTCAATCTAGGAAAAATAATAAGAAGAATATCCTCATATACTTCATACGGATGATAGTTGAATATTCTTCAAAATAATTTGCCAAAGAAAAATATTTGTTAAAGAAAGAACACACCTTATTCAAGTGAGATAAGAAACTAAGACATGTTACAACGTCTCGCTATTGCCCTAACGCATAGGATGAAAAACGATACAACCAATAACCTGAAATTGAAATGTGATTGGAAATTGAAGAGTGCCCAATTTCTAGCGACATGTTGAACATCATAGAAAATATCCTTACATATAACATTTTATATTAGTTGCACTTAAATCATATATTCGAATATGTTTAAAATATAAACTTTGTAAGATGGATAGTATATATGTACAACACTGATGATGGACGTGTATGTGACAAATTTACCTCCATGTTGGGGCTGGATCAGTTATGAGGATATTCCTTCTGTACAAATTGCTCTTGCTTACTTGGTTATTGGGGGGTTGTAACAGGATTCAGTCATTCCCATCATGATTTTTTCAGCAGCCCATAATATGAATTATAATTAATAAAATTGATTAGTGGGTCAGTATTGGTCTAGTACAACTACTAATAATCATAGGCAAGCATATTTTTCAAAGACCAGCTCAAATCAGAGAACATAATCATTCTATTCTTCATATATACTCCCTCCGTCCGTGAATAAGTGTACACTTAGCTTTTGTTCTAAGTCAAAATTTTGAAATTTTGACCAAATTTATAGAAAAAATAGCAACATATATGATATTAATTTGGTATATTATCAAAGGACATTTCAAAACTGATCTAGTGATACTAATTTAGTGCCATAAATTCTGCCACTTTTCTCTAAAAAGTTGGTCAAAATTTTAAAACTTTGACTTTGAACAAAAGCTAAATGTATACTTATTTGCGGACGCAGGGAGTATAGTACAGTGACAAAACATAATTACTAAAAGTCTAAAATACAAAATATTAGTTTCCACACCTATTATTAAATGCAAACGCATACTCATCAAGCATCGATTCCTCACTGTGTTGGGTATTCATCCTTGGCCAAGACGTACTGCAAGCAACAACTTTGGTTCGCCATCACCCATATATGCTGAAGGCGGAGGAGAGAAATTAAGGAGACATAAGAAAAACATGGATTTGTAGCACATATGGGTGCACTGTCAGTTGAAGATTGAAGTGGTAATTAAGAGGGCCAATAGATGAAAATATATGGACAGGTTGAACAACCTCAGCACAGCCCTCACGAAGGCTAACACATCTCCATATGCTCAGAATCGCCTAATCTAAAACTGCAAATTACGTGTCTTTCTGTACCTATAGTTGAACACACTAGCCTAGAGTGTTGACCCGTGTACGTGTGGTGCTGCTGCTGGCATTGATTGAACAACGCTGGTGACTCCGGTGAACGTCCAACCATAGATAACCAGTTGACTTTTTGCCCGCCAAACCATGCATATCTACTAGAAAAGCGAGAATGTGAACAAAATTAATAATTTACATCAAAAAGTATATGTGAAATTTCCTTATGGAGAAGGCAAAGAGAGCAGAAAAGAAGACAAAGGATTGGAACTGATGGATAACAATTGATCTAACAAAAGTACTTGATAATATGATATATGCTCCACATGTTGTCGAAGAGACCAAGACCACCAGGTTGATTTGTTGATCCAGCAACATTAGCAACTATACTACTTGGGACACTCATTATAAGGCACAATGAACCTTCCGCTGCTTCCAAGAACCGGATGGACAACGAACCCTCACAAAACGGTATTAAACTTGTACCTCGTTAATTACACCTGCAAGGAAAATGTGAACACCACTTAGTTCTAACTTCTAAGTTCAAGCAAAATCCAACACAAAACTACTGAATTTAATGGATGAAGCCATCTCAACATGACACACCTTCTCCTCGTTTATAAAAGCCACGAAAACAAAAGCAATACTTTGAACTCTAATGCCCAGGACACACCATACGTCCTAGTTCTATCCAAATGACTTGACTGATCCAAGGAAACAAGCAATATTTCCTTTATGTTCAAGGCACACAGTCTATCCATTTTGGTCGTTCTTGATATTGCATGGCAGGCCAAACAAGGGCATACCGATCGGCAACATATGGTGAACCCTAGGTGACGCGCGGTACAGGATTGAAGATCAATGACGGCTGAATCAGAGCAGATGAACCAACTGAGAGGAAACAGAGGTCCCAATCTGGATTGAAGGGATGGCGTATTTCATACGTCAATATTAATTCAACAATGGCTAATTCACAGTAAATCTATGCATAAACTAAGCAAAGAAAATTTACTTTCCTAGTTTGGATCATATACAATAGATTAAATTTTGCAGGATACATCCACCTTTTGGGGAGAGAAAGAAATAACTAATAATGGCAGCAGATACACGAGAAAATACATCATATCAGCAGACTTACTGAGCATTCCCCTATCCGCTCTTCGCATTTGCTATAGAACCTCATTTTCTCAACCCTTCTATCGAGACCTCTCACTATTATTTTTCCTTTGATGAGAGTCCGATGGCTGAGATGCAAGAGATGGGATCTCAGTGAATCACGTGTGGCGAATTTTAATGCCAGGGAAAATCCTTGGTGTAGCGACACAATGGAAACAAAGAACGAACTATTGTAGATGTCATGTACTGGAGAAATCAGAATTTTGTTACTAAGTAAATTAGAGAGCTAAATAATGCACGTAGAACTACAAAGGAATTAAGTGGACCTCCATGTGTGGACATGTAGCAGGGTGTGTACAGAAATAAAACAACACTCTATAACACTACACAGATAAAGAGAATAGCTTTGACATGCCGTACTAACAAAAACAACATCTCCAAACTCACATGGCTACACAAACTAATTTTGGATCTGGTACAACAAAGTTGTATCGGTGCGTAAACATAGCAGAAAAAAAAATCAACCAAGCCCTAGCATCATATTGTGCTTACCTGGTAGGGGATTGCAATATATTATTTCTCCTGTTTCATTGTCAGACCACGCAGATCGGATTTATCTTCTTTGTTGATGCCAACTACAATTATATTTAACTGTTTTGCTTGCACAATTGATGCATGTGTGAGGAAGCCATCTTATTTCGGCAACTCGGCATGGGGATGATGTCCTGTTCCGTTGTAAGAGCATCGAGGTAAATATGATGCAACGGTGCATTGCATGGCAGTGAGGGAGTCATGTGCTATGGCATTCATGGGGCAAGGAGGAGGCACGACCGGGGAGAAGGAAGGAAGGAGGCGTGTCGGGCGAGCCTTTACAGCGTGTTTGGTTTGGTGGAATTGGAGAGAGGGAATGGGAGTTTGAGGCTTAGGGAGTTTTATTCCTTTGTTTGTTTAGGTGGAATGGGAATTTAACAGGGAAGTGGAAGGGAAGTTCACGTGTAAAAGTCCCATTTATCTATTACCTGGGGGAGGGCTGGTAATTGAGATGGGAAAAGGGAATTAGAGTTAAACTCACATTCCCCTTCCGTTCGTTTGCCAAACAGGCTGTTAAGGGGATATATTGGATGGGATGGGAGGATCTGATAGAGGTAAATATCTAAAGTTGTTATGTTTGTTGGCCAAGGACTCTTTTCTATCACGTGTAGATAATAGTGGTCTCTAAAGTTGTTGTGTTTCGTTGGCCCAGGACTATTCTATTCACGTGGAGGTAGTGGTTCTCTTTGCGGGTCTGTAGCGTACAAATAGTTCTCAAAAGATGGCATGCGTGGGTAATACATGGTTGAATTTTTCAACTATATAATATTAAAGATACAATAGTTTTAGCTGATAATTAAATGGATTAATCTGCACCGTAATAATTTGGTCCCACCAGATAAACGGTTCATATTTTCTGATTAACGTCGTAATTTCTTGGGAGTGTAAAATTAGTATAGGTTAGATTAGATAGATAGATGAATTATCTCTAGTAACCAGATATTTTCAATTATGTGGTCAGAGATATTGTTGTTAAAAGGTCATCTTTTAATTAAGAGAAAACAAGTCTTTTTTCTTATGGTTTCCCTCGCCTCCATCTCAGCATTTATCATACAAAGAACTTCTAAAATATCATCATTGGACATGCCCTTGGCATGTTCATTACCTTCGTTTGGTTGGGCTGAGCCAGTTCAATCACCATGTGATCAGATACAATGCTACACAAAGCACAAAACAGGATACATCGCCAGACTGCCTCCCCTCCCTCTTCCCTGCCACGAACAACAAAGTCGGTAGAACCTCCTCCATCCCCACCACAAGCAATAATGTCCGACGGATCTGCACCATCCACACCACAAGCAGCAATGCCGGCCAGACCTCCCCTTTCTCCATCACGACCAACCACGTCGGTCGGACCTTTCCCTTCTCTGTCGCCATCAGCCACACCCGTCGGACCTCCACCCATCTCCACGCGAGCAACACTGGCGGCCATGTCACTCCCTTCTCCTCCCTTGTTTGACACAAACTCAAATTGAGAAACCAAGACTTAATTGAACCAAACACATCGCATAATCATCCAATCACCGGCGTAATACAGCATATTCCGATTACAAATATGAAATGTTACCACGTGTCCTTAATTTTACCCAACGTACATATTTTTTTCAATAAAACTACTTGAAAAATCTGATTTTGTACTAATTTGTAATGATGGTTTATCATTTAAATCAAGGCTATTTCATTACTAAGTTCAAAGCAAGCACCCATCGTTAACTGCTTATTTAACCAACTAGAACAAGTAGGGCACATTAACCATCATTAAAACAACATAACAACATTAGATCGTAAGATCATCATATAAACCTTATATGCTCCATACTTCTTTATGCTTGTGCCTAATCATGCACTAGAAACTGCCATGATGATATTTATTAAACCACACTATTTACATATCTATGTCGAGCATTTAAAGATTATTTAATATACACAAATATATGTAGACTACAATTCACCCAATTTTGAAAACAAATATTATGTAAAGAGGTGCGACTTGTTTCCTTTTTCTCACATTAAAAGAAATTTAATTTAATCTTTTGATGCTCATCATCTTAAAAAGGAAATGAATTATCCTCATTACAAAATATAATTGGTTTTGGCATTGTGTGTGTACTTGTCAATGATGGATGTTAGAACTGTATAACAAATAATGTTATAATAAACATTCAACAACATTTTTATGGGTTTAATAGATAAGTTACACCACCTGAATTTGTACTTTAAAATAAATAAATAATAATGAAGTATAAGAGTTTAGTATAAATATTATTTTATTTAACATGGTAGGTCACAAAATACGAAAATTGCATATTTAATACAATTAATAATGGTGTAAGATTTATTTGACACTAGTTGAATGCCCATGCGTTGCCACGAAATAATAAAATAAAATAAAATACATTAATTGATTAATTGTCATGTTTTGAAGCATGCAATCACTTTTTAATATGGGGTTAGCTCAAGTTGTTTTCACACAAATGATAAAGATGGCTTAACTACAAAAAAAGATGTGCACAAACTGACAATGATTTATTTGGGATAATCAAAATAATGCAAACAATGTTGTCCTACAAAATATGCACGTTCCATGTAAACATGTGTAGACACATACATGTCAAATGGATAGGCAACTTGGGCATGTACAACACGATTATATACGAAGTTCTGATTGATTATGTTAGATATAATACTCAAACTTCATCCAAAAACACCTTTGTTCATTGCTCCGACTATGAGAGCACCTCAACACAAATTTTCTGAACATTCTTCAGCTTTCCGTCTTTGGATATAATATAACGGGTCCAAGTGTTGTAGTTGATAATATGTTACCCCCTCTGTAAACTAATGTAAGATCGTTTAGGTCTCTAATAGTGACCTAAATTATCTTATATTAGTTTATGGAGGGAGTACTTTATAATAGTTCGGGGTTTCAAGTAACTGAATAGTCCATACAACATGTTATATGAGAAATAAATTAATGGTACTTGAACTTAGAATGTCAAAATCTTTTATGGTGCAAATTGGCGAATAAAGCTATAATATAAAATGGTTTGTCTAGGGCACATCTAAGTGACTCAATTAAGCATAAAAGGGAAAAGAAAAAGAAAAAATACCCACACGAATCTCCGCGTAAGATCAATAACATAGGACTTAGATGTGCAATATTTATGGCACGTCTAGATGTGCTTTAGCAAAACTGATTGTAAAAAACAACAAAAAGAACCCTATCCAAGGTTTCCTGGGTAGAAATTTATTGTGGCCTTTGAGCTCATATATTGGAAGAGATATCTTCACATTGGCAACAAGTGGTATGTCTGACCAGTATAGTATGATGATGAAATCGGGATGGTCTTGGATAATACGGAAGAACATATGTACCAAATGAGATGTGTACTTTTACCTATGTCCTTATGCAATATTTGGCTTCTGAAACTTTCTTCCACCAGAACACCATAAAGCGAGTCATTGATAGAGTATGAAATTTGCTTCTTAGAAGCTTTCGATATGTGTTCAAACGCTCATGCAAAGAGGAGTTTGACCTAATAAAGGAATACTAGCAATGGATTATGTAAGAGTCTCGATCGAATTGTTTCCTTTCCGTGCAGTCGGGGAAAACAACTCTCTTGAATGTCCTGCACAACATGAAGCTAGTTTTTTATTGGCAGGAACATGAACCTAGTTATCTATTTTTTTAATTTTAAAAAGATAAGTTGGTAAGAGTTCCTATAAGAGAATAAAATAACATAACAGGTGGCCCTCAAAACTCAAATAGATTATTTAGAAATCTTCTATATCTAAATAGCTAGCCCCCACTAATTATATCTCTCAACATGCAAGTAAGCCACATCATCCCACGACATGCATGAGAAAAGGCCCATCCCCACTATCATATGTCTCTCAACATGCAAGCATGCCACTTCATCATCAAACATGCATGGAAAAAATGACTCATCTCAACATGCAAACATACATAAGAATTTTCACTCTAGTATGCTATTTATATTTTAAAAAATTACAAAGGTATAGTAATAGAAAATAAATAAATTATATGTATTTTCTGTTTTATCCTTTTATATTATTACTTCAAATATTCATGTTTCATACAACGAATCACATTGAAATATGTTGCAAAATATTCCCGCAACAACATGTGGGATATCACCTAGTTTTTCTAGTAACTAGATATTTTCAATTATGTGGTCAGAGGTATTGTTGTTAAAACATCATCTTTTTGTTTGGAAACATAGTAGAAAAAAATCGCGCCTACGCATACCCAAGATCAATATGAAGATGCATTACGGGTTAGGATCATGATCGTTACCGTCACCGAGTTGCAACAGAAGAAGATCGTGTCAGTGTAGATCGTACTTGGAGTGCCTCGAACCGTTGATGAACGATCCCGCGAACCACCCATGGACAGTCCCTCAAATTGAAGACCGAAAGCACGACCTCTCTACTTGGTTGCAAGCGTGCAACCATCACGACCCGGCGGCGCTTCATCGTCCAGAGCTAATCGTCGCCAGAGAATTAGAGGGAGGATATTAGAACCGCACGGGGCTTCTAATTATGAGGATTATTCTGGCTCTAATTAGTCAACTAGGACCAACTAAAACTAGAACAAGAAGAACTAGTGGAGGCTCCAAAACTTGTGTATTGAAACGGTGCAAAACTGTAGTATATATAGCTTGGAGGGTAGGGAGAGTACCTCCTTTGGGGCGCCGGTCAAGGGACGGGAGCAGGAGTCCTCCCCCCACTCAAATTCGGCCTCCTTCCATGGCAAAGGGGGCGCCTCCGCCACTTGGGCCTTGGTGGCCCAAGTTGCCTTCCACCACTTGGCCTTTTTAGGCCCGTTGATATTAAATTAAATATAAAAGTGTTCTAAATATTTTTATACCATTATATATATATATATATATATATATATATATATATATATATATATAATTTAACACCCCCGAAAATATTTCCCACCTATATATATATATATATATTTAACGCTAATACCCGGTATTACCCGATACTCTCCGGAAACCCTTCCGGTGACCCCAAAACGCTTCCGGATCCTCTCAGAACTATTCTGAATATTACTGAAACAGTTACACAGATACATTCACATTACTCTTGTCCTACTAACACTTAGCAGATCATGGTTGCCTTAAGTTTGTGACCCCGTAGGTTTGGTAACTCATAGACATGAACGAAACCCCTTCGTTCAATCCGTTAGCGGAACCATGGATGTCCATATTGATCCCTATGAGCACACGAATGATATTCAAGTGAACCTTTGGTTATCGTGTATTGTTTCCTTTGCTTCGCTATACTTTACAAAAATTGGGATGCATCGGTATCCTCCAGAGTCATCACATGCTCACTATACCGAAATCTTTGTTACCGGTTTTGTTTTTGTTTCTCGTTGTCGTGTTCCGGCATCCCCATCATGTAGTCACCTGTGTCTGGCCAGGCGATGCCATCACACTCAGAGGGCCTAAGAATATCACTCCATCATCGGAGGAGCAAATCCCACTCTCGAGCTATTTAGACCCTTGTCAAACTTTTCGATGAACCTATAAGTTGTCGTTTTGATCACCGTGTTACAGGTGACGGATACGTCTCCAACGTATCTATAATTTTTGATTGTTCCATGCTATTATATTATCATTCTTGGATGTTTTACAATCATTTTATAGCAACTTTATATCATTTTTGGGACTAACCTATTGACATAGTGCCCAGTGCCAGTTGTAGTTTTTTGCTTGTTTTTTACTCCGAAGAACATCAGTACCAAACGAAGTCCAAATGCCACGAAACTTTTTGGAGATTTTTTCTGCCTAGGAAACAACTTGGGAGCCAAGTGCACCAGGGGAGGCCCGTGGGGCCCACAAGACACCAGGCGTGCCAGAGGCCCTGGCGCGCCTTGATGGGCTGTGGGGCCCACGGAGGTCCTCTCCACCGCCTCTCAGCTCTATAAATACCCAAATATTTCAGAACCTCTAGGGGAGTCGACGAAACACAATTCCAGCCGCCGCAAGTTCTAGAACCACGAGATCCAAACTAGAGACCTATTCCGGCACCTTGCCGGAGGGGAACATGATCACGGAGGGGTTCATCATCCTCATTGGTGCTCCTTAGATGATGTGTGAGTAGTTCACCATAGACCTACGGGTCTGTAGGCATTTGCTAGATGGCTTCTTCTCTCTTTGATCTTTAATACAATGGTCTCCTTGATGAGATCTATTTGATGTAACTCTTTTGCGGTGTGTTTGTTGGGATCCGATGAATTGCGAGTTTATGATCAGTTCTATCCATGAATATTATTCGAGTCTTCTTTGATCTCATATATGCATGATTGTTATAGCCTCGTATTTCTTCTCCGAAACTTTGGTTTGGTTTGGCCAACTAGATTGATTTTTCTTGCAATGGGAAGAGGTGCTTTGTGATGGGTTCGATCTTACGGTGTCCTCACCCAGTGACAGATGGGGTAGCGAGGAACGCATGTATCGTTGCTATTAAGGATAAAAAGATGGGGTCTATTCCAACATGAATAGAACTTGTCTACATCATGTCATCGTTCTTATTGCATTACTCCGTTTCTCCATGAACTTAATACACTAGATGCATGCTGGATAGCGGTCGATGTGTGGAGTAATAGTAGTAGATGCATGCAAAAGTCGGTCTACTAATCTTGGACGTGATGCCTATATACATGCTCATTGCCTTGGATATTGTCATAATTATCTCCTCTTCTATCAATTGCCCAACAATAATTTGTTTACCCACCGTATGCTATTTTCTCGAGAGAAGCCAGTAGTGAAATCTACGGCCCCCAGGTCTATTTTCTATCATATCGTTTTCAGATCTATTATTCTAAAAACCCGAAAAATACCTTGCTGCATTATTTATTTATTTTGTGTTTTTGCAAGATCTATTTATCCAATCTCATACAATTTAATCAATCTCAATACCGAGGGATTGACAACCTCTCTTACGCGTTGGGTTGCAAGTTTTTGTTATTTGTGTGAAGGTACCGTTTACATAGTGTTGCTTGGTTCTTCTACTGGATTGATACCTTGGTTTCATAACTAAGGGAAATACTTACCGTTGTTATCATGCATCATCCTCTCCTCTGCAGGGAAATACCAACGCAGATACAAGTAATCAATGACGTTTGGGCAACCCCAAAGCTCATCATATAGTAAGAAGTGACTACGATACTTGATACGTCTCCAATGTATCTAACTGATGTAATGACTTTTTGCGGTGTGTTTGTTGGGATCCGATGAATTATTAGTTTATGATTAGATCTATCCATGAATATTATTTGAGTTTTCTTTGAACTCTTTTATGCATGATTAATATAGCCTCGTATTTGTTCTCTGATTTATTGGTTTGGTTTGGCCAAATAGATTGATTTATCTTGCCATGGGAAGAGGTTCTTTGTAATGGGTTCGATCTTGCGGTGCTCAATTTCTAGTGACAGAAGGGGACATATATGACACGTACGTATCATTGCTATTCTCTACTCTTATAAAAGAACGAGTTGGTGATGATGGTGTGCCTTCCATCGTGTAATATAGCCCGTCCGATCTATATCTGGCGGATCGAAAGCAAACGATGGCAATTTTGCAACAAGATACCCACACCTCTGTCCACACTTGCAGATAAGTACTTCCCTCGTTCATCATTTTCTCTCACAAGATAAACTACTCATACAAATGCATCTCTTGCTAGTAAGGGTAAAAAGATGGGGTTTATTCATACGTGACTTTATCTTGTCTACATCATGTCATTTTGCTTAATGCATTACTCTGTTTTCTCATGAACTTAATACACTAGATGCATGTTGGATAGCGGTCGACGTGTGGAGTAATAGTAGTAGATGCAGACAGGAGTCAGTCTACTAATCTTAGACGTGATGCGTATGTATGATCATTTCCTTGGATATCTTCATAATTATTTGTTTTTCTATCAATTGCCCAACAGTAATTTGTTCACCCACCGTATGCTATTTTCTCAAAAGAAGCCTCTAGTGAAAACTATGAACCCCTGGTCTATCTTTTATCATATAAAAATCCTAAAAATACCTTGCTGCAATTTTCTTTTATTTATTTTATTTTGTATTTGTTTAATCTATCTATCAAAAGCTATATAATTTAATCTTGCTCGTAACTGTTGAGGGATTGACAACCCCTTTATGCGTTGGGTTGCAAGTATTTCTTGTTTGTGTGCAGGTGCTGTTTTCATAGTGTTGCTTGGTTCTCCTACTGGATTGATAACCTTGGTTTCATAAGTGAGGGAAATACTTATCTAATGTGCTGCATCATCCCCTCCTCTTCGAGGAAATCCCAACGCATCTCACAATTAGCAATACTCTCATGGTCCAAGGAGCAAAATCACATATTAACACTTGGTGTTATTACAATTGATTACAGACAATATTATCTCAATTCATAACAAACAAGTTTGGGTCGATTCAATATCATCGTTCTTCCAATGTCATAATCTCAATGTTGTTTTAGAACTATCGTTACACTTGATATCCTAAGATCCGGAAAACATGATCACCAACAACAATTGAGCTAGTCTTAGAGGCGAGACTAGGAACCTTTATTTTATCTGTTTATCATTTCACATGTGCATATGAGTTTTCCACTGAATCGCATATTCCAGGATCATAGCAATTATAGCATGAAATATAAACACTTTATTATGAACATGGAAATATAATAATAAAATATTATTGCCTCTAGGGCCTATTTCCAACACTTTCAATTAAGAGAAAGCAAGCATTTTTTTTTATGGTTTTCCTCCCCTCCACCTCAACATTTATCA
Organism: Triticum aestivum; assembly: GCF_018294505.1. Classification (NCBI taxonomy): domain Eukaryota; kingdom Viridiplantae; phylum Streptophyta; class Magnoliopsida; order Poales; family Poaceae; genus Triticum; species Triticum aestivum. The sequence continues at coordinate 621,030,983 of NC_057814.1, forward strand.
TGCATATATAAAACTTTTAAAATAGCATCACTGTACATGCCCTTAGCAAGTTCGTTAATTACCTTCGTTTGGTTGGGCTGAGTCCGTTCAATCACCCTGTAATCGGATACATGCTACGCAAAGCACAAAACGGGATATATCGCCAGACCGCCTCCCCCTCTCTCTTCCCAGCCACGAACAACAATGTCGGTAGAACCTCCTCCATCCCAACCGCAAGCACTAAAGCCGGACGGATCTGTACCATCCACACCACGAGCAGCAATGCCGGCCGGACCTCCCATTTCTCCATCACGAGCAGCCACGTCGGTCGGACCTCTCCCTTCTCTGTCGTGATCAGCCACACCCGTCGAACCTCCACCCATCCCCGCGCGGTCAACACCAGTGGCCAGGTCTGTCCCTTCTCCTCCCTTGTTTGACACACACTCAAATTGAGAAACCAACACTTAACACATCACATAATCATCCAACCACCGGAATAATACAGTGCATTCCGATTAAAAATATGAAAACATTACCACGAGTCCTTAATTTTACCCAATACATATTTTTGTCTATAAACCTGGTCGAAATTTATAATGTTTTTTTCGAAGAAACCTAAGCTCACTACGTTATGAAAGAGAGGGAATACTACATAGCCTCCTCCTTTCTTTGACACCCACCTGTAATTTAATCTTGGTTCAGGTGCGCTAATGAACTGACAGATGAAGGTGCTGCTGAAAGAATATCTACGTAGGCTATGCTCTCTCTATCTCTCTCTCTCTCTCTCTCTCAAAAGAAAAAGAGTACGTACGCTATTAAATCGGGCAAAGCGAACAAAAGGGCTGTGGTTAATGGAGGAGGAATGTTGCCGAATTCTAACAGCAGGACATCCTTTACCTTGGCATGCATGCACCCACATAATTCTTTACTCTATGGCATTATACCTTTCACTTTTTTGGCTTTTCTCGCGAAATGTAATTAAGATGTTAATCATGGCGGTCTAGCTAGTCCTTTTCCTTTGGATGAGATGACCGGCTAGTGCATTTGTATGCTGTCGAGTGTTTATATGCCAAAGTGACACAAAGTTAATCAGGACAGCTTGGCCGGCTAAGATTCTTAGACTGACTTCGCTGGCTAAGAAACGCGCAAGATAGATGGACAATAACACACGGCGGAGTAAGTGCACTGCCTGATTCTCCATCAGTATTTAATAAACACCGAGTCTTATAGCTCGTCAACTCCCGAGTGGATCGATAGAAATACTCGTACTGATCGACAATGAGCCGACCGGCCCGCCTTATCTTTCAGCTCCCATGCAGTTCTAGTAGTTAAAAGAAAGAAAGAAAATCAAACCATGCAGGAGAGCTACGTGTATATTCGTTAAACCTGAAATGCAATTGCACAACAGTACGATCCAACCGCGACTACCCTAACAACAACGACTCCAGCACAAATAATAGGGATGGTGGGCTAACTGTGGCACACAAGTATGGCAAAGTGTCGATCGCAACCAAACATGCCCTTAATTTGCCCGCTTCCGGTACTAGTACCACTGTTGGTGTACAACTGTACAAGCAGGCGCGATAGCGAGGCCGACCGATCAATGGCGCAGTGCACACCCGCATACACTCAGAGGGTGCTTGGATACGTTTTAGTCTCATGACTAAAAGTAGTGGGACTAAAACTTCTTAGCCTCACCCATGCTTGGTTTCAAATACTAAAGAAACTAAAATCAAGTTAATGAGCATTTATTATCCTCCAAACCCTCCAATCCAGAAAACTTGCATGTGTTAAAGGAGAGGAGTTAAATGAGGAGAGAGGGGACTAATCCACATTTTAGTAGGGGTACTCCTGACTAAAAAAATTTAGTCTGAAGACTAGTTTTAGCCCCTCTTTAGTCAGGGGTGCTTGAAACTTTAGCCTCTTAAAGAGACTATTTTTAGTCAGACTAAAATAAGTCCCTTGGATCCAAGCACCCTCTCATCGATTGCTACTCGAGGCTTTGCTCGGAAGGAAGGAGCCCGGTCAGAGATGGCTATCCTCTGTGTGTATGTTCTGGCTTCGCTTTGGCTTGAGGTAATAACACTAGTGGTGCCTAAACTTGCCATCGATGTTCACTTTGGTGCCCGAACTTGAAAAATACACCGAACTGGTTCTATAACTTGGTAGTATGGTTCAAATACGGTTCAAATCACGTCTAGATATGTATGTATTGCTGACTAGACATGGCAGCATGGCGAGGGGCCCACTTGCAGTTTCAGGAAAGACTGACATGAAGAGTGTGCATCTCAATGACCATTGGGTCCCACCTGTCAGTGCACAACTGAAATAAACAAAAAAGTTGCAAGGCTGAGTTTCAAACAGGTGACCTGTGCGCCACAGAGAACATGCGCCAACCAATTGCCCCATGAACGTTTACTGTCTTTCACGCACTGCAACATTTTATATAGGTTTTATAATATATCCGACACAATCGGGGATTTAAATGGGCTACAGTTAGTGCACCCATTTTCCACATGTTAGATGTTTTTCTTATTGTAGAAATTACAAAATATTCAGATAGTATATGAAGTGATTGTCCTTTTAGGAAATGTATTTCTAGTTGTAAAAAGTGTTCACGTGTTTTAATAAAGTATATGTATTTTTCAAAAGATATATTTTCAAATAAAAACAAATTTAAAATATGTGTGATAAATAAACAATGGCCTAGTGTTCCCCCAGTATTTTATACATTCTTAAATTTAAATTAACAATTTTCAAACTATACATACATTTGTCTACTTAAAAACATTTTAATTACATGAATATTTAATAATACATAAATATTTTATAAAATTACATTAACATGTTTTAAAATATATTTGTTATTCATGTTATTTCTAAGACAAGAAGCTTCTAGCTTTATTTTTATTACTAATACAATAATTCGCATAAGTTTTAGGATTACAAAAAAATGAAAAAGAAACTCACATCTTGAAGGGTCGCGTACAAAAGGAAAAAAGAACTAATAGTTTAAAAAAAGGACCCAATGATAATTTTTTTTAAACACGAAGATTCCGAAAATGAGATTAGCATTTCAAATAAGTATAGCTTTTAAAAATTGCAAAATTATTTTATTATATCTCGTAATCCTTACAAATATTATGAAACCATTTTATTAATTACTTTGTATTATTTTAACTTTTTTGAATATTTTAAATTTCATTAACATTTTTAGGGGTTATTAACTATTTATTTAGTATTGTTACTATAGATTGAATTCTTTTTCTCTGAAAAACGAAAAATAACTAGCATTTGGAAAATTGGCCGCACTGATTGCGGTCTAATTAGCTAGATATAGGTTAGCGATGCGTAATAGTCAACTAACTTTCCCTGGTGAAGTGGTCTGCGCGGGCCCTTCGTAGCTCCCAGGTCGCTTGTTCAAAACCCAGCCGAGCTCCATTTTTATTTGTTTCGGTTGTGCACTAATAGGTAGTACCCGATGGTCATTTAGACGCACTCTTCCCATGTTAGCCTGTCTCGGCACTGCAAGTGTGCCCCGTGCTACGCTGGCATGTCTAGTCAACAATACATGCGTATTTGGACGTGATTTGAATTGTATTTGAACCATACCGCCATGTTAGCCTGTCTCGACACTGCAAGTGTGCCCCGTGCTACGCTGGCATGTCTAGTCAACAATACATACGTATTTGGACGTGATTTGAATCGTATTTGAACCATACGCCAAGTTATAGAACCGGTTCGGTGTATTTTTCAAGTTTAGGCACCAAAGTGAACATCAATGACAAGTTTAGGCACCGCTGGTGTTATTACCTCCTTTGGCTTTATCGCTTGGCTAGCTAGACCTGACCGGCTGAGCTTCAGGTTAGCCGGGCATGGCGATAAGACAGGAGAGCGGCAGAAATCACATATTTGACCTGAGGGCGAAATCAAATCACAAACTGGCCTGCTTCCGAAAAAAATTCACTCTGCTGACCCTTTCGTGTGGCGCTCGACAGCTAGGCGCCGCATACTACTATGCAGCGCCCTTCCCTTAGGCGTCGCACCTCCTGCCAGTGTGGCAGCCGTGGTCCATTTGCGGCCCCACAGACAGCACTGCAGCGCCTAAGTCCTAGGCGCCACACTTGTAATGTGCAGTGCCCGTCTCTTAGGCGCTGCACAGTCTGTGTTCCACTTAGGCTGGCCCCACCCTCTCTCCCCTCCCACCCCCACCCCACACACCCCACCCCACCCAAACCCTTAGACTTGCGCCCCTCCTCTCTTCCCCTCTCCCCCCTCTCAAATCCTTCTCAAATCTTGCAAATCCGGAGTATTTGACCGTGGATTTCGAAGCCAACCCCTCCCTTAAGGTAATCTCCTCCGATCCCCTCATTTTCATCCATAGGAATTGTCACATTTGCTCAAATCTTGCTACTTTGGGGAAACCCTAGTTTTGGCTTGGATTTGCAAATTTGTGTTGAATCATGTTATGTTTCTTTGCTAATTTGGTATGGTTAGGCTTTCATAGTATGCTAGGGTTAGGGTTATGTGTGTTTGATGTTGGTGTTAGGGTTATGCTATGGTTAGGGTTGTGGTAATTGTTATGTGGGGGTTAGGGTTATTAATTCATATATATGTTAGGGCATATGTATTTCGTGCAAATATTTTTGTTAAGTACTTACTTGATATATGTGTGTTTTTGATTATTATTGGGATGGGGAGAACATGTGTTTATGTTCATCATGTGGATAAAGAGGCCTTTTTGAAAGGCAATGTTGAGCCGGACCCGGATGAGCTTGACTTGGTGTTTGAGAGTAGTCCTAGCTATGCGGAGCTCTTGGACCAAGTGAGGAAGGATTTGAATTGGATGGACCCAAGTGACGTTGTTGAGTTCGAGGGAAGGCATAATGTTGGTTTTGGAATGCACATCCGTTGGAAGACAATGCGTGTGAACTCCGAGCAACGTTGGGTTGCATACAAGGAGACGGTTGCCGAATCTCTAGACAAGGCTCTTGAGTTATTTGCCTCCAAGAAGGTTGAGTCTACTTTGAATTTGGACTTGAACCGGAACCCCTCCCCGTTGGTTGCTAGCACTCCCCCACCCATTAACCAAGATCAAATGAGTGAACCTCATTTCATGCAACAAGATTGGCCAACATTGAGCCCGACTCCAAACAACCAAAATGAAGCTTTTGAAGAGGAGAATGATGAGTACGAGGAGGATGACAACGAAGTTGATCTCCATGACAACAATGTGGGTGATCTCGACCAATATCATGTGCAAGAGACAATGGACCAATCCATCCCTTTTTCCCGTGCATATGCATCGGACTCGGATGACGATGGTCCCGATGAAGAAGTTGATGAGGAGGGGTTCACGCCGAAGGAGGCCCAAGCATTCAAGAAGGTATTCGGGCGGGATCACAAGACACCATTGTTCAAGGATCTTAGTCTCGCGGATGAAGCCGTTGTGGATGGTGGCAAATGCATTTCTCTTGGAGCTAGGCCAAGTTCTCACCGTGATTTGGAAGACGGCAAGAACGGGATATATCCCGGTTGTGAGTTTGAATCCTTCTTGGAATTGAAGATGTGGCTCGACAACTACTCGGTTACACATTATCGTCCACATAAAGTGGCCAACTCGAACGTCAATGTGTGTTACACGGTCAAATGTGAAGTGCCAAGATGTCCAAGGATTGTGCGTGCGAGGCCATGGAAAGGAGGTCCCACTTGGCGCATAGTGAGTTGTCTACCAACTCACATGTGCCGGCACAAGAATGCGGATGGCGAGCTTGTGTACCAACAACACAGACAACTCACGTCCGAGTTCATTGCTTACAGGTTATCCAACCAAATATGCACACTTCCAATAATGAGCATCAAGAGTGTCATTGACCTTGTGAAAGCCATATTTCATTACAAGGTGAAGTACGGCAAGGCATGGAAGGCGAAGCAAGCCGCATTCAAGATGCTGTATGGCAATTGGGAGGAAGCATACAACCGACTCCCTAGGTTGTTGTTAGCTATGGCCGCCACAAACCCAGGCATGGTTCACGTGGTTGAGCATCATGGGCACCAAACATTGATTCATAACGGGAGGACCGTCCGAGTATTTGGCCGTGCATTTTGGGCCTTTGAGCAATGCGTGAGGGATTTTGAGCATTGCCGGCCCGTCATCGCCATTGATGGCACGTTCTTGACCGGACAATACAAGGGCACTTTATTGGTTGCAATAGCAAGTGATGCCAATAACCGGGTGTTGCCTTTGGCTTTCGTTTTGGTTGAGGTGGAGAACAATGATAACTGGGAGTGGTTCTTGCGTCAATTGAGAACAAGGGTATTACCGGCTGAAAGGGAAATTTGTGTCATATCGGATCGCCATCCAGGAATTCTAAACGCGGTGGTGGTTGACATTCCCGGACATACAAAGTTGCACCATCGATGGTGCATGAGGCACTTTTGTGCAAACTTCTATAGGGCATGTGGTATCAAGGAGTTGTCCGATGATCTTCAAGATTGTTGTCTCGCTTTCACCAACAAGCGGTTTGCCACATTGTTCAATGCATTGCTCAGACACAAGAAACTTGACTCCGGTGGTCTTGAATTTCTCAATAAGAACATTGTCGAAAGGAATATGTGGGCACGTGCTTTCGATGAAGATGGCCGGAGGTACGGTCAAATGACAAGCAATATGGCAGAATGCTTCAATAAGGTGCTCAAGGGTGTATGTGCATTACCCGTGACGGCAATAGTTCAATACAAATTTGACAAGATGAATGGATACTTTTTAAAGTACTCAATGGAGACGGATAAGCAGATTGCTGGTGAGAATAAGGATAAGCACAAGTACTATTTCCCACCAAAGGTTGAAGAATGGTTGGACTTTCAATCACGAAAGGCAGACTCCCAAGAAGCTGTACTATATGACGACAACGAGTGGAAGTATGAGGTCAAAGAGCCTGGAGGAACCACAAACGATGGCCACCAACACGGAGGCCGCGCTTTCAAGGTCTCCCTAACACGGTGTGATTGCAGCTACATGAGGCCATCGTTGCTTCATCTCCCATGCTCGCACTTGTTAAACGCATCCCGTGTTAGGAATGTGGACGTCAATAACCCTCTTACCGTGAGGGAGTCCGAGTTCTCAATCATGACGGTAAATAATACATGGGCTCCCCGGTTTCAGCCATACTTGGACCAATCACAATGGTCGGAGTATCATGGAGTTTAACTATGGCCGGACCTGGAATTGAAGGTCGTTAGACGGGGAAGACGTAAGACAAAGCGTCTTAGAGGTGACATGGACGGATGGGGCCGTGGTGGCGGTGGAGAATATGGCACCGGCCAATTCCAAGAGCCTCGCGAGCAATCCCGTTGTGGGGACTGCAGTCATCGGGGACACAACACAAGAACTTGTCCCAAACCAAGAAAAAGATCAAAGAAAAATGATGCAAGCACAAGCCAAGCAAATGATAGTCAACCAAGGAGTAGCCAACCAAGTCAAACAAGCCAAGGAGGAACTAGGCAACAAAGAGGGAGTCAACTAGGTCTTAGAAGAGGCCGTGGTGGTGGTAGAGGCCGTTGTGGTGGTAGAGGCCATGGTGATGGTCTTGGCCGTGGTGATGGCCTAGACCGTGGGCATGGTCTTGGCCATGCTGAAGGCCTAGGCCGTGGTGATGGTCTTGGCTGTGGCGAAGGCCTAGGCCGTGGTGAGGGTCTTGTCCGTGGTGGTGGGAGAGGCCGTGGCGAAGGCCTAGGCCGTGGTGATGGGCTTGGCCGTGGTGAAGGCCTAGGCCGTGGTGAGGGTCTTGGTCGTGGTGGTGGGAGAGGCCGTGGTGAAGGCCTAGGCCGTGGTGAGGGTCTTGGCCGTGGTGGTGGTAGAGCCCGTGGTGGTGGTCTAGGCCGTGGTGGTGATCTTGGCCTTGGCGGCGGCTGTAGTGGAGGAATGTTCACTTGGCTCAATGGACCATTGCCGTATGTGACTTACTATGATCTTGTTCTTTTGGCTCAATGCTTGTGTTGTCATTTTGCATTGTGTGACTAACTATTATATTGCCATTTTCATAGGTATGGAAACAATGAAGGGGGTGGAGGACACGGAGGGGGAAGGTGAGATCCCTTGGTGGTCGGAGGAGGGCGAAGAAGAAGAAGAAGAGAGGAAGAAGAAGAAGGGACAAGGACCGTGACCTTCTTATGAACCAAAATGTGTGCTACTATGGCTATGAGGCATAAATGACTATGTGGAGATGTTTGCAAGGTGAAGGTGTCCACCGACCGAAAGAAATCATGGACGGAAGGGCGGAGATATTTTGTATGCCCGAACTATGCTTATGATCGTGCACTTCCAACTAACGCCTATGACCAACCACCGGTAAACTCGAGAAGTAAAATGTTACTATCAAATGTGTGTCGACACTAACATAAATTTTGTATGCAGTCACCGCCTCCTCTATGCAAGTACTTCACGTGGATAGATCTTGAAGTGCCAGAAGATGTCAAAAAGGACCAATACCAAGATTGTCTTAGGCGGCAACGGCGGTTCGAAGAATCATTTTGAAGAGGCTTGGAGGAAGAGCGTCGTCAGAAGGAGAGGATGGAGCGGAAGAAACGAGAGGAGGAGAGGGCACGCCAAGCGAAACTTGCTCGTGAGGAGGAGAGGGCAAGAAAGCTTGCAAAGGCTCGCGAGGCGCAAGAGGAGGACTCGGCACGTGACAAGAAGGGGAAATGGCCTCGCTCTACTCAGTAGGGACTTCGCTTCGGTGCACTCGTCGTCAACTATCTTCTAATGAATGTGTCGTGAACTTGTGAGGGCATGTGAGATGTTGGTGAACTATCTTCTAGGGCATGTGAGATGTTGGTGAACTTGTGAGGGCAAGCTGCCATTTTTCATTTGTAATGAATGTATCGTGAACCATGTCGTAGTAATGTTTGAATTGTATGAAGTTATGAACTCATCGGCATAAAATTTGTGTTTGTTCAAATTGTTGTGATGCTGCAGTCATTGTAAGTATTATGATGTTCCGGTGAAATGAACGTGCTGTAAACTTTGTTTTCCCAGTAAACAGCCGTGCAGCGCCCAGAACACAGGCGCTGCACTATACTGTGCAGCGCCCGAGGGATAGGCCTCACACAGTACAGTGCAGCGCCTGGCTCTCGGGCGCTGCACTCTGACTTGGTAATTTTCGTGGATGGTCAGTGCTGCAAGCCTTCTGTGGCTCTTTGGATAGCCGCCTTAACTTCCTGGCCTGACGCTGTAACATGAACAAGTGTGGAAGATATCAAACTCCGCAACATAGACTGGCTCTCATAGTGAATGCGATATGTACCTTGAGGAATGCTCGTAGTGAACCATCATCATTGCCTTTTCCAACCGGTGTGTTCTCCAGAATAGACTGGCTCTCAGCAGCTGCTTTCTTGATCTCGGTGCGCTGCGGATGAGAAAGAATGAACACGTTACCCATTCAGACATGTGTAATACGGCCAACGGGAAAGTAAAGAAGGAACACTTTACCACATAGTTAATCACCGGAACAGCAGGGACTCCTTGCCCTACCCTGACATCTCTGTTGTACTTCCCCTTTGATAGATCCTCAAAGTTCACGGGTTCTTCAAGAATATCCTCATTATATGCCGGCGGGCATATCTCAAATCGAGTATTTTCAAGAAGCCATCGTATGTAGTTATCAAAAGCAAGTGGGTTATGCTCACGAAGCTGGGCGCGTGCACTGCTACGAGCTTGCTCCACGCAAAGCTGGAAGCGGGTAACATACGAAACATGATGCTTGTCCCAGTCCTTTATCTTCCGCTGCCTTCTCCTGTCCAACCTGCATGGTACAATACCAAACATTAGCAAAATCAAGAAGGACTGACGATGCTTAGTCAATACGCTCTCTTACCTATGAAGTGCTTTGTCCGTATCCACCCATTCCGGCGGGTGAGACTGGAACAGACCAAACTGACGAAACACGCGATGTGGCAAATGAAACTCAACAGCCAGTTGCATATCAGTGGGCACCGCATAAGCCAGAGATCCCTATCCCGCAAGCACATCGGGTTGATGGAAAACTCCGGGGTGTACCCAAGTCTGTCATCGGCGCCATATGGCTGCCATTCCACCTATGAAATAGGGCAACAATGCAAAATTGGTGACTTTTTTTCAGGCAAGCATGAGAAATGACTGAAGTAATGACCTCTTTACCTGCTCAGGCGTAATCGTGTCCAACTCGGCAATGTACTTTTGGTACATGAGATTGACATCGTTCGTCATCTCGAAAACCACATCCCACTTGTAAGCTTTGGTCAGTCTTGGGTTCGAGCCTCCATAAGGCCATATTTTTTGTTTAATTTTATTTTTCCCAATAAAAAACAAATAATTTGTCCAATTAATCTTAGGATATGGATTGTTGGTAAAAACATTATTTTTACTTATTTGTAACTGTATTATCGGTAAAACATTTTTTTACTTATCTGTAACCTTATTAGTTATCCAGAGTTTTTCCTTGTTGGCTTGTGAAAGGTTCGAGTAGTTAAGAATCAGGTGGTATTGCAGGAAGAGAAATCCATCTGCACCACCATATCTTCCAAACACCTAATGACAAATTGCAAAATGATGTTCATATGATTAGCAGAATTCGCGTAAAGTGATACTGTACATATATCAGAGTTATCCAGAGTTCGCGTAAAGTGATACTGTAACCTTATTAGTTATCCAGAGTTTTTCCTTGTCAGCTTGTGGAAGGTTCGAGTAGTTAAGAATCATGTGGTATTGCAGGAAGACAAATCCATCTGCACCACGATATCTTCCAAACACCTAATGACAAATTGCAAAATGATGTTCATATGATTAGGCCATATTTTTTGTTTATATTTATTTTGCCCAATAAAAAACAAATAATTTGTCCAATTAATCTTAGGATATGGATTGTTGGTAAAAACATTATTTTTACTTATTTGTAACTGTATTATCGGTAAAACATTTTTTTACTTATCTGTAACCTTATTAGTTATCCAGAGTTTTTCCTTGTCGGCTTGTGGAAGGTTCGAGTAGTTAAGAATCATGTGGTATTGCAGGAAGAGAAATCCATCCGCACCACCATATCTTCCAAACACCTAATGACAAATTGCAAAATGATGTTCATATGATTAGCAGAATTCGCATAAAGTGATACTGTACATATATCAAGATAGAATTAAAAGAGCGTCTAGAAGGAAAGTGAAGTCAATATAATGTCATATCTCCTGACTAGTTATACTGATGAAAATATCACGATGATATAAAGCTCATCGGTATCTTTTATGCCCAGTAGTTGAACTTGAAAACGGAAATTGGGGATTTTCTGTTGCATTTGATTTGCTTTAGTAACCAGACCTAACTTTAGTCGTCTCATAGGTATAAATAAGCTAATAGATGCCAAGAATGAAAAAAAAGGATGTTGTGGATGGCACCATCTATTGTTGTCAATAATTCTGATATTTAAAGCAAATATCTAGTGCATACCTGGTTCATCATGCGACCCTTTGGTTGAGGGGACTGTAATAGCATATCATAGTTAACTGAGCACAAATGTGTGCATTTGCAAGAACCGGATGCGGATTTGGTGAGCATGGATGCGTGCGCACCCTTTATGAATAGTAAATTCAAAAAAATGCTTGAAAAAATAAAAAAACTGAATTTATTTTTGTAATATACATAGTCAACTGGTATACTCGCATATGAAGTTTCACGAACAAATCACATCCGGTAATCTTGGCAAAAAGACAAAATTGAAGCAATATTAAAAAAACACTGTTTACTGAATAGTATGGTCGTATTTGTATTTTCTTCACTAAGAATACCATGGGTGTCAATACATCATGAAACTTCACAAGTGAGTAAAATGATCGACTAAGTTTCATATTGCGAAATTTCAGATTTATTTTTATTTTTTCTAGTATTTTTTATGAATTTGTTATTCACGTGGGTGCGCGCGCACCCATGTTCACCTTTGTATTTTCGCAAAGAACCCGAGTTAATAACTTAATATAGGAACATCATCTATTACAAATCATTCATTTTAAGTGTCACTAGGTTCAATACTGTAAGTGGTGACTATGTTTTAGAGAATATCTATAAATGCAAGTAAAAGAAGAGTTATTTGGGGGTAATAAGCACTCACTTGAATGCGTTGTGACAGAGTGCACCGGTCAACATCAAGATATGCATTGCTCTGCTCGGCAAGAATGATAACTGTCTTGAATATCCGTCCATATAGCAGCCTCCACTCCAAGGCCACACGATCCACAGGTCCACTAACATGCATGATCAGCACAACATTACCAAAGTTCTTTCTCCACTGATATTATCATATTCATTTATATCTTTGCGGGTTTTTTAACAAATAAGTAAAAAGAATGTTTTTACCAATAATTCATATCCTCAGATTAATTGGATAAATTTTTTTTTATTGGGAAAAATAAAAATAAACAAAAAATATGGCCTTATGGAGGCTCGAACTCAAGACCTACCAAAGAAAATACGCACGCGGCGTGAATTTTTGGGACATGCAGCCACGCGCTGCCGAAATCCTGGGCGTCCGTCTGCGCATCATGATTACTATTTTTTATAGCCCGTTTGCAATACATGACACGTTAATCACCAGCTTTCACGAATACCCCGTGCTATACGCCACATCAATGGCCTAGGCGTCATTCAATTCTTAGTATGAATACAAGGCCCACGTGATGGCTTGGGCGATGGAATAACTGCTCTCGTTGCTGGGTGGATGTAATTGAGCTCTCGCACTACTTAAGTAGAAAACATTTGATCCTGATGAAAACGGGCCAGATCCTCTGCTGTAACTGTATCACATTTATGGCCATTGTCGTGTAGTCTGGACCCCATGTGTCATTGGTAGTACTGCACGTAAAGTTAGTGCAAAGGAACCTGATGGAAACCTAACTAGCCACAAGTGACGTTTTGTGGTAAAACCCCGGGGAAAATGCCTCCATGTATTTAAAAAAGTTATATGTTAAATTGATACTAAAAGGGACGGTTTTATCGGCTACCAATATATGTCATGGTTATAGTTTGATTGCACCACTAGCAAAATGAAAAAAAAACAGTCAGACCCAAACTTGTTTCATTACTCTATCAGGCGGAAGTAATATTATATGAGGTGGGGCATAAACTAAGCCATTGTACTTTTTACCATATGTAAAATCAATATAGTTTTTTTATAAACAAGGCAATTTTTTTTACTATTTTGCAGTAATCAAGGGAGAATAACTCCACTGGGAATTCGGAATTGGCCTCCATGTGTTGTGCCAAAAAAACATATCTCAAAATGGTATACAAAATGTTGAATATCTTTTCATGCAATGATCATTCATTTTAGTTGATAATTTTTTTTACCCCAACGTGTGGAAATGCCAACACAGGAAATGCTCAAAAGATTATATGTCAATTTGATACTATAGGGGGCGGCACGGTTTCATCGGCTACCCATATATGTCATGGTTTTAGTTGGATTGCAACACTAGAAAATAAAATAAAAATAGTCGGACCGGAACTATCGATGCATCGGTTAAATTCCTTTCATTGCTCTATCCGGCGGAACTAATGTTATATAGGAGGGAACATAAACTAAGCCATTGCACTCTTTTGCCGGAAGTAAAAACAATAATGTTTTTTCTTTGAAACAAGGCAATTTGTTTGCCATTCTCCAGTAATTAATGTTTTAATATGGTCAGAGAACCTTGGTCATGGTCCGATCACGCCCCAGTGCCCCACTGTGATATGGCCGCTTCATGGAAACAGTGTATGGAATTTTGAATTAGGGACGGTACAAGGTTGGATAGGTATAGACGCTGGTGCTCCACCCATGTTGGTGTGTTTGCATGCAAGAGTTTGTTCATTCAATGGGTCTTGCTCTCATAAAAGTCCATCTAACTTTTAAATGCTCCTGAGCTAATTAGAGCGAGTTATGGTGCATGTCAGGTCATCTGCTGCGCATGTCAGGTAAAAAAATGCGCGGCTATACTGAATGATCTACGTGGGCTTGAAATCATTATACGGCTCACACGTATTCAAGTTGCACGAATCGCGCGAGGACATGCGGTGTGGATTCCAGCCGCGCGTGGCCGCATGTCCACTCGCGATTATTCGCAAGTTTTCCAGCAGACAAGTTTAGTACTAGTAGGCGTCCCACGTAATTTATACCTTCGCTACCCTACCGCCAAAGACCATAGCGGTAGGGTATTTTCATCCTTGAATGACCATGACGGCACCGTCAAGTCCTACCGCCGTAGCCTTCGGCGGTAGGCTGTGTTACCCTACCGCCAAAGACATGGCGGTAGGAAAAGGGTCAGATCACGATTTTTTTTAAATAGGGTCAGATCGTGGTAAAGTTTTCAAAAAAGGTCAAAACAGTGAATTCGGCCGATGCTGGATGCGGCCAGGTCCCATGCCTCCCCATAGTGGAGTACTAGCGATCAGATCGGAGGAGAGCGGGCAGTAGTCCGTAGAGCATATGCATGTACTCTTCCTCCTCCTGCCAACTGTGCAGGAGCTGCATGCATGCACCACTGCTGGCTGCTGCGCAGGCAGTACCCGGGCGCAGGAGGAGTACTCATCTTTGGCTGTGGGTCTGAGTCTGATGGGGGAAGCTACCTAGCCTAGTGCTTTTAAATAAAACCAACAAAGAAAGACAGAAATTGCTCCCAAACTGTTCCCAAATTTGGGAGCAGAAAGGCTACTACTCTGATCATCAAACGCAAATTGCTCCCAAATTGTATTAGTAGTACTAGTAGACTTTCATTATGATAATGGAACCCGGGGGCTTTGGCCTCCCAGGTGATCTAAATTGGTTATACTAGTAGAGTGTAGACCCCTTGCAAAGGCACTCCTCGGTGACATAGTACTACCAAATTCACTGACCTCCACGGGTCCGTATGCAGGTTTGAAATTCAATCGAGGGAAACACAAAAACCGGGAGCAAATCTCGCGTGTGCTCCGTGCATGCTTTTCTTCAGCCGGCAACGTACGTAACCGCCACGGCACATGGAAAGGCAGGCAGAGGAGGCGTACTAGTGGCGTGTCAGTGAGCAGGACCCGCCGCCCGGTACGCAGGAGGTACTTTGCCCTCTCTGTAGGTCCACGCCTCCACGGACACATGCACACCAGCTTTTGTCTCCCTCCGATACAAATCCGTCCACTTGGTCCTCAGCAAAAAGTCGCTCGTTGAAATTTCCTCGGCGAGCGCTGCGAGATCCTTTTGGAACAAAGCACTACTCGTCCAATGAAAATAGTCTCGGCTGTACAACTCGTTCAAAACAAGACATCTATGACCGGAGTTGCCTAATCGGGACCTTATACATCCACGGACGCTCGCGGACAGTGACCGGTTAATTCTCAAATGATCCATTTGCAACCATGATCCCTACTTTCAAAACATCAATACATGTAAACACATGCACCTCGATCATCGCTGCCAAACAATGCATAATGCACACAAATACAAATTATTCGTACTTACGAATAAATAATCGAGCAATAGTTCAAACATAAAAATTGTTCATAGTGCATAATTAAAAATTAAAAGAAAAGTTTTTTATTTTCAGAATGGATCCACATATGTTTCACAAGATCATTGAGAAGTTGCATATGCACATGTTAATCTCGCAGTTGTCGGTGCATCTCAGAAAATTAGCAATATGCTTCATCTCTTATTTCGGAAGGCGGATCTAAACACCGGGCTTCTCAAAACCATGCGTGCAGACTGCCCCTTCATGGTATATTGGGTCCATTGTGAAGTAGTTCGTGTATAGAAGTCGTGCACCGGCAATCCTATCCCAAGGAATAAACTCTCCGTCCCTTTATGGAGCCCTTGAAGTTGAGTACATGCTCCCGTCTTCTTCATCTCCTCTTTGATGCTCATCATCATCATCACCATCGTCCGAATCCGACGAATCGATGAACTCGTTGAATATGAATTCGTCAAGGTCGGTGTTTCCATAGCCATCATTCCACGACTAATCCATCGATGACTAGAAGTAACCAAAAGAATAAAAAACCAACTCAGACATTTCATCAAACACAGAGAGCGCGAGGTGTATATTCGGGGGAGTTGAACATACTGGGCGGTGTCCGGTTGCAGCGACTGTCGGTGTCAAAACCGGCGGATCTCGGGTCGGGGGTCCCGAACTGTGCGTCTAGGATCGATGGTAACAGGAGGCAGGGGACACGATGTTTACCCAGGTTCGGGCCCTCTCTATGGAGGTAATACCCTACTTCCTGCTTGATTGATCTTGATGAATATGAGTATTACAAGAGTTGATCTACCACGAGATCGTAATGGCTAAACCCTAGAAGTCTAGCCTATATGACTATGGTAATGTGTGTATCCTTTCCGGACTAACCCGTCCGGTTTATATAGACACCGGGGGGGATCTAGGGTTTACATAGAGTCGGTTACATAAGAAGGAATCTTCATAGTCGGTTGCCAAGCTTGCCTTCCACGCCAAGTAGAGTCCAATCCGGACACGGGTACGGTCTTCGGCCTTCATGTCTTCACAGCCCATCAGTCCGGCCCATGGATAACAGGCCGGACGCCCGAGGACCCCTTAGTCCAGGACTCGCTCAGTAGCCCCTGAACCTGGCTTCAATGACGAGGAGTCCGACGAGCAGATTGTCTTCGGCATTGCAAGGCGGGTTCCCCTTTTTCCGAACTCCAAGATAGTCTTCGGATGCGATGATAGTATCCGGACCTGTCACACACACCATACACAACCGCAAAGAGAATATATTTTTACACGAGTTCCATCTGCTGACAATTTTTTTGCAGCGTGACATCACGCCTGGCCGGTCACAATTCCAAACTGCTTTTATGTCCAACGCCCACGTCTCGAGACGCGGTTGCCATTGGCACGTCTTATCAAAGTAGAGATCGTGTCCCCTTATCGCGGGATTCTCATCAATGGGCATGGGTAACCCAACCGTGCCGTTTATACGGCCCTTGGGAATAGGCGAATTTTAAGGCGAGTGAGGAGGCGTTTAATATTTGCTGCCTTTATAAGGGGATAAGGATTCCCTCTTCCTCTCTCACGCCCTCTCTCAGTCTTCGTCTTTCCAATCTCGAGCTCCAGCGCCCAAGTTCTCATCTCTTTTCCACTCAAGCAACCATGTCCGGATCCGGTGGTCAGGGCAAGTGGAGGGTCTCCTCCGTCAAGGAGGAGGACATTACTGAGCTTCGGGCGGCCGGTTATCTGGCGAATGAGATCGCCCACCGTCTGCCGGCCGAGGGACAGGTCGTCCCTACGCCGAAGCCCACCGAGAGGGTAGTATTCATCCCCCATTTCTTCCGCGGGCTAGGGTTTCCACTCCACCCCTTCGTCCGCGGGCTGATGTACTATTACGAGATAGATTTCCATGATCTCTCCCCGAATTCCTTCCTCAACATTTCGGCGTTCATAGTCGTGTGTGAGGCCTTCCTCCGTATCCATCCCCACTTCGGGTTGTGGCTCAAAGTCTTCAATGTGAAGCCGAAGGTGGTGGACGGCCAGCACGCGGAGTGCGGAGGAGCCATGGTGAGCAAGCTACCCAACGTCTCCTGGCCGAAAGGCACTTTTGTGGAGACAGTGAAGGAGTGGCAGAAACAATGGTTCTACATCACAGAACCCCGCGGCACCACCTAGGCCGCGGCTGCCGAATTCCGCTTGTTCGACGAATTTTTGTGCAATATTGCATGAAATAATTTTATTTTTAATGAGTTTTGATGCAGGTTATGTGTGCAAAGGCAAGTGGTTAATAATACAAAGGCAAAATGCTATTGCATGGCACATGCCCGCACGTACTCAGCACATACGTATGCATGAAATATAGTGCAACCAAATTGTGTACATGCACACGTCGTGGACCTGCCATGCACATATACATACATATTTGTGTATTTGCGGCCGGCCGGCACGCATGTATACTTCCTCGAATACCCGAAATACCTAGCTAACCTTGCATGCACGTATATATATTTTTCGTATTTGATTTGATTTAAACCGGTAACATGCACGTGTATGGGCAAGGTAAGTTAGGAAAGAGAATTTGGAAATAAGTGCAACCGACCCACGGGGAATCACATAAAAAGGAATAGGCGTCAAATAACAAGGTACGTGTCTATTTATTTCCTTTTCCTACATGCAGACTTGGGTGTCAAGAAGAATTGAAAGAAGATCTGTGACCGGACGTGCTCCACATGCCATCCATCCAACTCTGTCGGCTGATTATATAAAACCAGCCAACCTAGGCAACAATGAGACACACGTCCCTGGCGAGAACTCACGCACGCACAAACAGATATCATACACAGAAGAAACATGTCCGTGGCAGCGTCGGCGAGGAGACGCGCCCAGCATCGAGGACAAAACACGCTCATGGTGACGGCGCGTGCGCCCAGCATCGAGGAAGCACAGCGGTGACGCGGCAACCGCAACACGCTGACGACGAAGGGCAGCGGATGCATGGTGGCCGTGACCACTACGCGCTCTCTTTCTATTCTTGTCTTTTACAGGTTATTCCTAGCAAAATTGTATCCGTCCCAACGTTGAGAAGGCAGCTACCACGGACTAGAGGAGGAGGAGGAGGTACGCAGCAGGGAAGACAGACGAGGGGAGACGGAAGCCAGCCAGGCAAGACGCGCCCACGGCGGCGGCGTGTACGGAGGCCTGGCTGACGAGGGTGCAAGTATACATGCGAGAAGACCGACGAGAGGAGGCGGCGGCGGCAGTGACACCTACCCGAGCTCGACAACGGCATCTTGCGATGCATGGGGCACGGTGCTGAGGTGCTCTGTACTTCAATGACTCATTTCTTTATATATTCTTAATACAGATTGCATCAAGAGAAGCCAAGCAACAAACACTCAAAAAAGAAGGGCACCCAGGGGCACGAAGTGAAACATAGCACCCAGGGGAGAAGGAGACGCGCTCATCGCGGCAGCGTCTAGGGAATGCACGCAGCAAACACAACACACGCAAGAGGCTCACGGGGACAGGGGAGAGAAGGGACGCGGCGGCGGCGGCCACGACGCGCCGGATTGAAGAAACACGCGTGCCTCTGGGAGAAGGAGCGGACTGCGTCATGGAGACAACCGCACCGACGAGATGATGGCGGTGCACTCGAGGGAGCGGTGCACGCACAAGCAACAGCAAGCATGCGTGCGTGCAATAGTAGCACACCCTTTCTTTTTATTGTCTTTCTCTTACCTGGTTTCATTGGAAGGAGACGTGTACACGGTGGTGGCGTTGACTCACACACGCAACAGAAGTGACCCTCTGGCGGCGGCGTTGAACCCGAAGGCCAGAAGGAGAAGGAGTGCACCACGCCATGAAGAACAGAGGTGTGGAGCTCGTCAAGACGATGGTCGTCAGCTTCGTCGTCAAGCCGGAGGTATGGAGGATGGCGTCGTGGAGCTGAAGGGACGCCACGGATGTCCACTTTGTCAAGATGGCGCCACGGAGCTCGGCAAGACTACGCCCATCGCCAACATCACCAACCCAGTACCCTGGAGGATGGAGGCGCGGAGCTCACAAGGATGCCGCCCCGTGCCGCGGATGATGGCGACACGGAGCTCGCCAAGACGACGCCCGTCGTCTTCTTCATCAAGTCGGCGCCATGGAGGACGAACGCGTGGAGCTCGCAAGGAGGATGCCGCCAACGTCAACATCATCAAGCTGGAGCCCAGAGGCGTGGAGCTCGCGGCGATGCCGCCGCGTGCCACGGAGGATGGGGACACGGAGCTTGCTAGGACAACGCTCGTCATCTTGTTTATCAAGCTAGCGCCACGGAGGACGGATGCGTGGAGCTTACGAGGGTGCCGCCGCCATGCTGCTGTGCATGGCGACATGGAGCTCGCCAGAACGATGTCCATCATCAACATCATCAAGCTGTTGTCGCGAAGGATAGAGGCGTGGAGCTCGCGGGACGACACCACCGATGTCTACCTCGTCAAGACGGAGCCCGTGACCCGGAGCCACGAAGACGACGCACACCCTGGTACTGCCCGCAACACGGAGAAGAAGATGGCGCTACACGGTGCTGTCCGTGACCCGGAGGAGAAGACGGTGCCGCATGATGCTATTCGCAACCCGGAGCCCTTGATGATGAGGCATGATGGTGGGAAGGCGATGCGACTTCACCAAGATCTTACCACGGCCCAGTGAGACGGTGCCCTTGTCTTGGCGGACCGCCTAAAACTCGACGTCTACTCGAGACGAGGCACCACCACATGTCGTTGTCCATGTTACGGAGCCCATGAACCTGACGCGCGATGGCGGGAAGGCGACACAACTTCACCAATATCTTTTTGTGGCCCCGTGAGGCGGCGCCCATGTCTTGGAGGACTGCCATAAACACGGCGTCCACCCGAGACGAGGCGCCAACCACACCGGCATTGCCGATACGAGCGAGCGTTGGTTTTACACTAACGCCGGTCTCCATAAGAATACTCCCGCGAGGCGAACCCCATGCGTACCCCGACAAAACCGCTACATCGTCAATAAGTCTGAGCAGACTAGGACCCATGCAACTTCAACACCGACTACATCAATGCTGTCAAGACCGACGAGGCGCGACGGCGAGGGCGAACGTGGCCAGCACAAAGCCATGTTTTGAGTGGCACGTGTACCGACGAGGACACGGGCTTTGCCGCCGCCCACACCACACACACACCATCATCATCATGCATGGAGAACGCAAAGCAAAGACGACGAAGACGACCACACGGCTTAATCGGAGGTATCTCGCGGAGCAACCCGCGGGAGTAATTAACCGGGAGCTTTTCGAGGCCCCGGGAACCAGGAGACCGCACATCGCCATAGTCAGGCAGGCCGCGCTAGTAGGCCACGGAGCGCAACCATTTTTTATGGGATCTTGTAATTTTTTTCATCCAAAGAGATAAATGAAATACTTGTTTTCCATATCACTTTTCTTTCTGTACTACGGTACACTGGCACGCCCGCATTTTTTTCCCCGGCACATGAGAGAAATCAAACACCTCCTCTTCCCTTCTCACGGAGCGCTCATAAGATTTTTCTCGTGTCAAACACCGCTCCGGTGCTCCCATGCGACTTACCTCCTGGGTCGAGAAGAGTCCGGATTGGTGCTCGCCCGATGAGCTGATAGCGTTGCAGACGCGCGTCCAGAGCATGATAGCCAAGGATGTCAAGCTTGTTGACGTAATCCAGGTGATGCTAGTTCGCCGGATTCTCCCCTGCCAGCGCAGAAGTCGCCCTTTATGGGATTTTAATCCGAAGAAGCATCAAACCCTGGTGAGGCTCTTCGAAACCACCCATGAAGATGCCTGGAAGTTGCTGTTTAAGGGCAACGAGAAGCCACCGGCCACGAATTCAGACCGTGGTCACGATTGTAAACACCCCGCCAGCGAGGTATGTTATTTCTGACGTATCCCTAACTTAATTGTTTCGAAGATGATGTCTGAGTTTATCATTGCCTTTTCAGGACTGGATGGAGAGGGCGAAGCGGATCCAGTGTCCGGCTCCGCTGCCTGAAGAACCAGTCATCCCGCGTCTAGCGAAGATACTGGTGCCGGTGCCATATAAGGCGCCGGAGAAGAAGGCCAAGAAGAAGGCCAAGGGGGCCAGGAGTGGCCCCCGTCGCAAGGGTACTTCGGTCGTGAGTCCGAAGACGACGAAGCTCATTCCTCCGTCCCTGAGGATAATGACGAGGAAGAGGAGGAGGAGGAGGAGGAGACCAACCCTCCCCCTGAGGAGCGGAAGAAGAAGAGGGCGGCTTCGGCGCATCTGGAGGCGGAAACGCCCAAGAAGGGGAAGGGCGTCCCAGCGGTCAACACCGCGTGGGACGTTGACAGCAGTCCGGAACGACGCCCCCGCCCTAAGCCCCAGGCCGCATCGTAAGTGACATGGCTCACTCATGCGCACATCTGGCCCTTTCTCTTCATCATCCTGACATAGTTAACTGTATTATTGCAGTCCAGCCCGCGACCTTATCCAGCGATCTTCATCTGAAGGTTCGTTGGCTCCGTCGCAGATGGCGAGCATGTCGCCACCGCCTGCCTATTCCCCCGGGGCCAGGGACGACACCGAAGTGTTGTCCCGGAGGGCCGCTACGAACCGGGGAGGAGCCCAGGACGCTGTCCGAGAGGCGCCACAAGGCGAGACCTCCCCTGCCGGACACATGGAGGAGCCGATCCCCATGGAGACTGGCGAAGAGGGCCGCATCCAGTTCGGCCCTCAGCCGAATACGATTCCGGAGAAACATATGGCTCCGGAATCGGGGGAGCAGCCCCCTTTGAAGGAGGGGGTGCGCCGCTTCCACTGGTGGCCCCTGTCCATCCAGGGGCGCCGGATAACCTGATGGGGGCGCTACGAGGCGCCTTCGTCATGGACGAGCACCGTGTCCTTATGGGTGTGGTGATCGAGAAGGTTCAGTCCGCAAAGAGTGGACTGAATGAAGCCTGCAGCAACCTGTTGACAGGTTTCGAGGTAAGAAAGAGAAAAACCCCGTGTAGACAGTAGCCCCTGAGACACTATCCGGTGTTCGGCAAGAAGAACCGGACAGAGGATCAATCATTTGTTATAGGAGACTAACGTGATATGTATGGATAAGCAGGCGTCGCTGTTGGCCGCAACCTCGCATGCTGCCGAAGTCTCTGAACTGAAGCAGAGGCTGGAGCGGACTGAGAACGAGCTCGGCGAGGTTAAAATTCGGCTCGAGGAGAAGCAAGGTGAATGACGACTTGCTATGTGTTCGGAAAGAATAAGCGATGTATACTGACCGTAGTGGCATAATATGTGCAGGAGCCGGGACCGAGGTCGAGGCCCCAAGGAAGGCCCTGGGCGAGGCCGAGGAGAAGGCTGTCCAGGAGCAAGCCGCCCGTAAGAAGCTCAAGGTTCGGGTCAAAGAAGTCCAGCAGGAGCTCCAGGATGCGGTGAAGAAATGCGACGCCTTGGAGCATGATGCGTCGGTTCGAGGGACCGAACTCGCCAAGGCTCGTCAGAGCGCGGAGACCGCACGGAATGAGGCCCAGGACGCCCTCCAGGAGATCCAGGAGGCCAAGAAGATCGCGGCGGGTAAGGCATTTAAGATGCAAAGCAAGTATGCGGAGAAACAATACCTTTTACTAACCCGGGTTCGGAGTTCCCCAGGGGCTTTTGCGGATTTACCACGCAGTGTGTCGGACGCCGCAGATTTCTACCGAGCCGAAGGAGGGGGTTCTACGGAGAAGCTATTCTGGTCGCAATATGCGGCGCCAGAGCAGCCCGTGTCCTTCACCGATCAGCTGAAACAGTTGGTGGAGCTGCATAGGGTGGCCGAACTAGCCATTAAGGATTTGATAATACGGCTATGGCCCGCGGAAGCTATGCCAGGCAGCTACTTCGGACTCGTGAGGCGGATGGTGAACGCCTGTCCTCGGCTGGACGTCGTCAAGCGCTCGGCCTGTATTGAAGGCACACGCATGGCCTTCGCCCGTTGCAAGATGTGGTGGGCGAAGATGGACGCCGTCGAGGTGGCCAGAGGGCCACCCGAACGGTATTTTGCGGATCTCCTGGAGGGGTCTCGCCTTGCGGCAGCGCAATGTTCGCAGGACATTGTACTTGAATAAATTTATTCGTGTTGCCCCTACCTTGTATTATGAAAACAAAGCCTGCTTGCGATATAATTTTGTTATGCTTTAATTGTTTCCTCCTGTGCGGCCGTGTAGTATGTAATCTGAGGGTTGGCCAGTCGTCGACTTCTGCCCTCACGTAGGTAGTACGGAGGTGTCCGGGATGGAATCTAAACAATCTTGATCCAATTATATGGTCCTTGAAGGAGTTGTTTAGCGCAACGAATAAGGCAATCAGACTATGCGGCTTAAACGCCCTCACTTAGCCATAGGAGTTTTATAATAAAGTATGGGCGCAGCCCCTGGTGCGAACCAGAGTGCTGTCAGCATCTAATCGGGAATTACCGATCCTCCGCGTAACGCGGAAAAAATCTCCAACGATTTGTAACCCTCGAACAGCTGACCGGCTCTCGCCGTATCATGAGAGTCAGTTTTCGGCTTTCTCTACTGAGGCGCTCATCTGGTCAAGGGCAGGGCACAATCGCAGTAGTTCTCCCTTTACTACCCTAGCCGATTTAGCGGAACGTAGGGTAGCAAGCACAGGAGCCGGGCAACCCAACTATTGACCAAGGACATGATTCGGAGCCAATGCATATAATGCTAAATTCGGGGTGCCAAACTTATCTTTAAGGAGTGTTCGGACTTTGTTGCCGTGTTATGGGGCGATGAGGAGCCCCTGGCAAATATGAAACATACTAGAGTGTACGGTTGCTAGGAAATAAGTAATTAAAAGGAAAACAGAAGGGGAACAGAGATGGTATCTGGGGCCCTTGAACTTGGATCATGAACTGTTTCCATTCACTAGTGCAGAACCGGGCTTTAGCGCCGATTCGTAAGGGCCTTTAGTGATGGTTCCACAACCGGCACTAAAGAGTGGGGACTAAAGGTCCCCCCCTTTAGTACCGGTTCATCACGAACCGGCGCTAAAGTGCCACCACGTGGCACGAGCCAGGCCCGGGTGCGTGTAGGACATTAGTACCGGTTGGTAACACCAACCGGTACTAAATGTTTGGGGGTGTTTTGGTTTTATTTTTATTTTTCCTTTAGTTTTGTGTTTTCAATTTAATTTAGTGATTATTTTAGTTGTTAAATCATTAGGTGAAAGTACCGCAGATTAGTTTCGACTGGATGCATGTGGATCCTAGCTAAGTGAGATCAAGTATATGCCATATCCATATTATACTTGATCACCTATAATTAAGTGATCAAGTATAATATGGATATGGCATATACTTGATCACTTAGCTAGGATCCATCCAGCTGAAACTAATCTGCGGGTTCTTTCATAAATGATATAATAACTCATCATCATTATCATCATATTAATATAAAAACTCTTGCATCATATCATCAACAACAGTATACTAGCTAGCTAAAAATCATCATAGTCGTCATTACCACTGTTTAATCATCATAGTCATTACCGCTATCTAATCACCACCAACACTAGCTTAAAGAAGAAACATTCACTTGTACCAGAAGCAAAGATATCATCGAGTTCAACATGGTCATGATATTATCAGCGTTCATAACACCACAAAAGCAAATCCTCTTTGAGATTAAGTTCAGGACGAAGAACACGGACATGAGGGGACAAGTACTAAGAGCATGAACTAGCTAAATCACTCCTGCTGCTCTCTCTCTCAGGTAAAATAGCATAAAACATGTATAGCTCTCCTCATTCATCATACTGGAGCATGTAGATGAACCTGTCTCCTAATCGTGGGCTGCGCTTCTCATTGCTGCCCCCTAGTACTTCTCTGGGACCGTTAACAATTTTGCTCCAATCTTTCACTATTAAGCATTCATCGCTTTTAGAAATCCTGAATGCACTCATGTGTAATGTAGGATATCTTGGCCGTAAGCTAACCATTGACATGTGACCTTTAGTCTCGATCCACTGAGGCACAACTGTCATCGGGAGTCCCTGTTGAAGAACATCGTATAGTAATTACTATACTTAGCAATGAAAGTTTAGCAAAAAAATAATGTATGCAAAAGATGCACTGAGGACAAATAGTAAAAATCTTACCATCTTTCGTAAATAGATGTGACCATAGTTCAATACGATCACTATTGGTCGCACGTTTTGAGTACTAACATTTCTAAGTGCAGGAAGAAAATTTGTCTTGACAGTATGAAGATCCTCAAGCCATGAAACATAATGACTTATCTCCTCGCAGTTTAGTTCAGCTCCGGGACAGTAATAGGTCCTGTCTACCAAGCGCCGGACATGTTTGCGAATGGAAATAAGCTGTCAATAGAAATTAGTTGTCAACTATTTTTGAATAAACAATATCAAAGACATAAATATGGTTGAGAAACTCACATAATGATAGAACTGGAGGCGTCTGCACATCGACCCAGATGTCTCTATTACCTTCAATATCATCTTCCGGACGAATATCAAAGGTGATAACCATATCAGGCTCAAATCCATAAGCCTTGCATAGTGCTTGCCAAGTTTTGCATTCAAAATAGGTGTACGTGTCTGCATTGTATAATTTGACGTTGAAAGTATAACCATGCTCGGTCTTCAGGTAAACTCTCTCTACCTCCATAGTTTCCATAGCACTGAAACCTATCTTATCCAAGACAAAAATTCTTGCATGGCAGGGGATGCGCTAGTAGAATAGTGAAAATTTAAAATTATAAGTTGAAGCAAATGAAGCATATATAAGTCATGCTTAATTACGAAAAAAGACTTGTCGTTGTGACTTACTGTATCCACTTCGAATGTCTCATCCAGCTTGATGCTGAAGCGCCTATCATCAACAAGGAAATTTCTGTCGCACAGGCCGCGCTGGTCTTCACAGTATTCGCACATAATGAAATCTTTTCGTCATCAGACGACATTTCCTATGTTCATATAGGTGAAACATTAAACACTTACTAGTTCTATTAATTCGACTAATTCAACTACTTCTATTAATTCAACTAGTTCTATTAATTCAACTAATTCAACTAAGCATTTACTAAAAATAAACTTGTTCTATTAATTTTCTTACTAAAATAAAGTAGCTAGTTCTATATAGTAATATTTTAATTAGATCATCAAATCTCAGATATCTAAATTTTCTTACTAAAAATAAACTAGTTCTATTAATTCAACTAAGAATTTACTAAAAATAAACTAGTTCTATTAATTTTCTTACTAAAATATATAAAATAGCTATATATAGTAATATTTTAATTAGATCATCAAATCTCATATACCTAAATTTTCTTACTAAAAATAAACTAGTTCTACTAATTCAACTAGTTCGATTAAGCATATACTAAAAATTAATAAACTAGTTATATTAATTCAACTAGTTCAAATAATCTCATATACCTAAATTTTCTTACTAAAAATAAACTTGTCCTATTAATTTATCTATTGGAAACAACGTTGCACGATCAGAAACATCAAAGTTGGCAAGGAAAATTCGAAAATTTTCCATGCCATGGCTACGGAAAGATATCGGAGGAACACAATCTCCTCGATCAAGTCAGTTGACGGGGATGTGATCACTGATCATCAGCAGTTGACGGGGATGTTCTGGTCTGACTTCAATCAACGAATGGGCCAATGAAAAGGCATTCAAATGGGTTTTGATCTAGACACATTAATTTCCCGGATTAATGGTCTAGAGGAGTTATCTTTACCGTTCACGGACTCTGAGGTGGATGCGGTAATTAAGAACATGCCTTCTGATCGTGCTCCGGGACCAGACGGGTTTACGGGCCTTTTTTTAAAGAGATGTTGGTCTATTTTGAAAGAGGATTTTATGAAACTTGTCCAAGAGTTCTATGATGGGAAATGTAATTTGGAGTGTCTCAATACTTCTCTAATCACCCTCATTCCTAAGAAGTTGAGCCCTGAATATGTTGGTGATTTCCGGCCCATATCATTGACAAATACCTGTTTGAAGTTTTTAACCAAGCTTTTGGCTAATCGTCTCCAGGGTGTGATCTTGAAATGTATACACCGCAACCAATATGGCTTTCTTCGGTGTCGATCCATTGAGGACTGCCTGGTGTGGTGTTTTGAGTACATTCACCAATGCAAGGCTTCCAAGAGGCCTATCATTCTTCTTAAGCTTGACTTCACAAAGGCATTCGACACCATTGAGCATGATCTGATTCTCAGGATTCTGAAATGTAAGGGTTTTGACGATCGTTGGACAAGTTGGACTGAGAGCATTTTGTCCACAGGGTCCTCTTCGGTTCTTTTAAATGGAGTGCCTGGTAATCATTTCATTTGTCGTTCGGGTGTTCGTCAAGGAGATCTACTATCTCCTTTGCTCTTTGTGATCGCTGTGGACTTACTTCAATCGGTTGTAAATGAAATGTGCTCAAGGAACATTCTCACCTTACCTATCCCAATAGCTTCGATGGATTATCCAATTGTTCAGTATGCGGACGACACACTCATTGTTCTTCCAGCTATTGACAGCCAGCTCATTGCTTTCAAAGAAATGCTCGACGTCTTTGCTAAATCAACCGGACTGAGGGTCAATTTCAGTAAGTCCACTTTGATACCTATCAATATGAGTGATGATGAGGGTAAGCGTGTTGCTTGTTTGCTTGGGTGTGATGTTGGTTCCATGCCGTTCACTTACCTTGGCTTGCCCATGGGTACCTCCCGGCCAACAATTTATGATCTGTTGCCTTTGGTGGATCGTATTGAGCGACGATTACCTGCGTCTTCTTGTCTGTTGAATCAAGGAAGCCGGCTACAGCTCTTGCAATCTGTTCTTAGTTCTATGCCAATATATTTTCTATGCACTCTTTCGCTGCCGCAGGGCATCTTGAAATAGATTGAGCGTATCATGCGGCAGTGCTTGTGGAGAGGGAACACGGATACGCCCCGGCAATCACTGGCGGCTTGGGATTTGGTCTGTCGTCCTAAAACCTTGGGAGGCCTAGGCGTTCTAGACTTGAGCATTCAGAATGATGCCTTGTTGATCAAGCATCTTTTCAAGTTCTTTAATAAGATGGACGTGCCATGGGTATCACTTATTTGGGACACATATTATGCCGCAACGCCTCCCCAAGTCACTCAAAGCTATGGTTCTTTCTGGTGGAGGGATGTATTGAAGCTCTATGATAGGTTTTGCAAGTTGGCGGTACCACACGTACGTGCGGGAGACACGGTGATCTTCTGGCTGGACCGTTGGCAACTTGGCAATAATACGGTTATCATGCAACATCAGTTTCCGAGGCTTCACTCTTTTGTGATTGATGACACTCTCACCATTAATGATATGATGGAACTATCGGACCCAACCGACAACCTCCATCTGCCACTGTCTGCTGAGGCCTTCGAGGAATTTAATCAGCTTCAGGCGTTGCTGCCTTTGGTCAACCTTCAGGAGGGGGAAAAGGATGTCTGGAAATGGCCTTCCAAGTCTGGTGATTACCAGTCAAGGATTTATTACATGTCATGCTCTTCGGACACTGTGGTTGATCCCATATTCAGGTGGATCTGGAAATGTTCTTGCACCCTTAAGTTTAAGGTGTTTGGCTGGCTTCTTTTGATGGATCGCCTGAACACTTGGGACATGATGCAGCGGCGGCATTGGATTATCCAGGATGACACTTGTGTTCTGTGTCACTCTGCATCTCATGAGGACAGAGCGCATCTCTTCTTCGCTTGTAACTTTAGTCAACGTGTCTGGAATTACCTGGGTATTTCATGGATTAATCAACCTAACCAGATTACTTATGACATGGCTTCTACTGCTAGGAGGGATTTTGGCTTCCCTTTTTTCTCAAAGGTAGTCTTCACTGCTACTTGGAATATTTGGACACAAAGAAATGGGAAGATTTTCAGAAATGAGTTGCCTTCTTTCAGATCCTAGAGGATAAATTTTCTTCATGACATCTCTCTTTTAGCTCATAGAATCAAATGTAAATATAGGAATAGCCTAGTTTCTTGGATAGCTGCCTTACCTTAAACACTCTTTGTAAGTATTCCCCCCTCTCTTTCCTAGCCTTTAACTTGTAACTTGTACATCTTTGGTTCTTTGGTTCAATAAAAGATTGTGAGGCTGTTGCCTTGCAGTATATAGTCAAAAAAATTCATACTAAAAATAAACTAGTTATATTAATTCAACTAGTTCAAATCTCATATATATACCTAATTAATATCTAGCTAATTCATCTAACAATTGACATTAATATTTAACAACTTCTCCATATAATTCATCTAACATTAACATTCTAACATTCTTATCTACATAATTCATCTAACATTAATCTAAACAATAGAAAACAGAAAATAAGTAAAAAAATATGTGTGTGTGTGTGTATGTGTATGTGTGTGTGTGTACGAGCAGGGGGCGGCGGCGTACGGGCTGCGGCGCGACGGGGACGGCGCGACGACGGGCGGCGGGCCGGGGGCGACGGCGCGATCGAGACGGCGACGGGCGGCGGGGGCGGCGAGGGCGGCGGCCGCGGCGATGTCGCGCGAAGAAGTTGGAGAAGAAGTGGTGGACGACGAAACTGAATTTTTCGTAAGTGCCATATATATAGGAGGGGCCTTTAGTACCGGTTGGAGCCACCAACCGGTACTAAAGGCCAATTTTCGCCAGGTCAAGCGGCGGGAAACGGCCCCCTTTAGTACCGGTTCGTGGCATGAACCGGTAATAAAGGCCCACGCATTAGTACCGGTTGGAGCCATAAACCGGTACTAATGGTTGTGCGCTGCCACCCGCGGTGCACAATGTTTAGTCCCACCTCGCCGAGCGAAGGACAGCCGCACTGGTTTATAAACCGAGCCGCGACTGCTCCTTCGAACTTCTCTATATAGCAGGCTTCTGGGCCTAACTATGGCGCGCTGCCCTATGAGTTCTCGTCCGAAACCCTGATACTCCGAAAGAGATTATCCAGTTTGTACACGAAGTGCGTCCAGTTTTCGCCGTGACCCTCTCTACTCTTTTGCACATGCTATGCGGGTGAAATGATGATACCATGCCAAGTTCCAATATTTTCAGAGTTCATTTTGTAGTGATTTTCAATTTCACGGTCATTTAGCTCTCTAAACAAATTGGTAAATGACTGAAAAACAGCAAATGATGTCAGAACGTGTTGGAAATTGATGACATCGCTTTGAATGCTGCATATTGAACGCAAAATAGTCTGGAGTTCAAATAAGTTTAAAAAACATTGAAGTGCCCGTGTAACAGATGAGTTCTCGTCCGAAACCCTGATACTCCGAAAGAGATTGTCCAGTTTGTACACGAAGTGCGTCCAGTTTTCGCCGTGATCCTCTCTACTCTTTTGCACATGCTATGCGGGTGAAATGATGATACCATGCCAAGTTCCAACATTTTCAGAGTTCATTTTGTAGTGATTTTCAATTTCACGGTCATTTAGCTCTCTAAACAAATCGGTAAATGACTGAAAACAGCAAATGATGTCAGAACGTGTTGGAAATTGATGACGTCGCTTTGAATGCTGCATACTGAACGCAAAAATGGTCTGGAGTTCAAATAAGTTTAAAAAACATTGAAGTGCCCCTGTAACAGATGAGTTCTCGTCCGAAACCCTGATACTCCGAAAGAGATTGTCCAGTTTGTACACGAAGTGCGTCCAGTTTTCGCCATGACCCTCTCT
The DNA here is from genome assembly GCF_018294505.1 of Triticum aestivum. Taxonomy (NCBI): domain Eukaryota; kingdom Viridiplantae; phylum Streptophyta; class Magnoliopsida; order Poales; family Poaceae; genus Triticum; species Triticum aestivum. The sequence goes on from NC_057814.1 coordinate 621,062,158, forward strand.
ACTCTTTTGCACATGCTATGCGGGTGAAATGATGATACCACGCCAAGTTCCAACATTTTCAGGGTTCATTTTGTAGTGATTTTCAATTTCACGATCATTTAGCTCTCTAAACAAATCGGTAAATGACTGAAAAACAGTAAATGATGTCAGAATGTGTTGGAAATTGATGACGTCGCTTTGAATGGTGCATACTAAACGCAAAAATAGTCTGGAGTTCAAATAAGTTTAAAAAACATTGAAGAGCCCGTGTAACAGATGAGTTCTCGTCCGAAACCCTGATACTCCGAAAGAGATTGTCCAGTTTGTACACGAAGTGCGTCCAGTTTTCGCCGTGACCCTCTCTACTCTTTTGCACATGCTATGCGGGTGAAATGATGATACCATGCCAAGTTCCAACACTTTCAGAGTTCATTTTGTAGTTATTTTCAATTTCACGGTCATTTAGCTCTGTAAACAAATCGGTAAATGACTGAAAAACAGCAGATGATGTCAGAACGTGTTGAAATTGATGACGTCTCTTTGAATGCATCATACTGAACGCAAAAATAGTCTGGAGTTCAAATAAGTTTAAAAAACATTGATTATCATAAAAAATACATTGATTATCAATGATCTTTTTGTGTACAATCTGAATTGTCAATATGAGTCCTCAACGGTTTAGAAACCGGTGAAGACTCATATTGCAACCACAAATTCTACACATAGAGTTCAATGAAGACCAAGTGCTTGTGATAGTTTGAGAAGTAACATATTTAAGGTGGTAAAAATCTTGCTAGGGGAGCGAGGTGGGACTAAAAACAGCCTGCCACAACCTCTTTACTACCGGTTCATGCCACGAACCGGTACTAAAGGGGCTGGCCGGGCCCCAGCCTCTTTAGTACTGGTTCGTGGCATGAACCGGTACTAAAGGTTCGCACTGAACCGGTACTAAAGATCTCCTCCCGCCTAGCCGTTTGAACCGGCACTAATGGACACATTAGTGCCGGCTCAAATGCAAACCGGGACTAATGTGTCTCACATTTGACCCTTTTTCTACTAGTGATTATAGTTGGGTTAATGCGTCAAAGCACATTGGTACAAAATAATGCAATAAGCAACCGGCTATTTGACATACAACCAAAAGGTGAGCTGCGTGTGGGTCCTGAAAGCGGATAGAGTAACCGTTGAAGTAGCCTCTATGGCTTCCCGTGTACGCTTGTGCTCCGTGTCAATCCGGTGTGTTCATCCTTTGACAGGACCATTAATCAAGCCGTCGAAGGAGGCCCACATAAGAGAAACCTGCGAAAAAAGGGAAAAAGGAAATAGTAAAGTTATATGTGTGTCCTGGATCGGTCTAGCCAAACTGTAGATCCCGGGCTAGCTTGTGCCTCCGTCGATGTCCATGGAATTTTCAGTGCGTAATTATGTACGCGTGGTACGAATGCCACTACTTCATCGGGACTGGGACGGAGGCCGAATTGCTAATCGAGCTCTTGACGAGCCGCGCAATCTTGCTGCAGAGTAGTCCGGACTCTCTTAATGATGTACAGGGGCTCGGCAGCCAGACTATGCTGCTGCTAGAGAAGGCCGCTTTGTACCTCTGCTGCTAGGGCGGCGGTGTGCTCCTTTGTCCGGAGGGAGCGTTCTGTGTTTCCGTTGACTGTTATGACGCCGCGTGGACCGGGCATCTTAAGCTTGAGATAAGCATAGTGTGGCACCGCGTTGAATCTAGCGAACGCGGTTCGTCCGAGCAGTGCGTGGTAGCCGCTGCGGAAGGGGACGATGTCGAAGATTAACTCTTCGCTTCGGAAGTTGTCCGGAGAACCAAAGACCACCTCCAGCATGATTGAGCCCGTACAGCGGGCCTCAACGCCTGGTATGACTCCTTTAAAGGTAGTCTTTGTGGGTTTGATTCGTGAGGGATTAATGCCCATCTTTCGCACTGTATCCTGATAAAGCAGGTTGAGGCTGCTACCACCGTCCATTAGGACTCGTGTTAGGTGAAATCCGTCGATGATTGGGTCGAGGACCAGTGCGGCTGGACCGCCATGCCAGATACTAGTTGGGTGATCCCGACGATCGAAGGTGATCGGGAATGACGACACAGATTAAATTTTGGGGCGACTGGCTCTACCGCGTAGACGTCCCTGAGTGCTCGCTTACGCTCCCTTTTGGGGATGTGTGTAGCGTATCTCATGTTCACCGTTTTGACTTGAGGGGGAAATTTCTTCTGCCCCCCGGTGTTCGACTGCCGGGGCTCTTCGTCCTCGTCCTCACTTTGTGATTCCTTTTCTTTGTTTTCGGCATTTAACTTGCCAGCCTGTTTGAAAACCCAACAATCCCTGTTGGTATGATTGGCTTGTTTATCTGGTACGGACGGTCGAGTATGCGGTCCAAGCTGGAAGGTCCCTCATTGTTTCTTTTATAGGGCTTCTTCCGCTGGTCGGACTTGGAGCCGCTGAATCCGGCGTTAACTGTGGTGTCATCGGTGTTATCGCCATTGCTTCGGCGTTTGTGTCTATTGCGCCGGAGCTTGCCGGGGCTGTTCTTGGCCTCGGAGGGGCCTGCCTCCTGGCTGTGTTTTTGCTACGAGCCAGCCAGCTGTCCTCACCCGCGCAAAAGCGGGTCATGAGTGCCGTAAGGGCTGCCATAGACTTCGGCTTTTCTTGGCCGAGGTGGCGCGCTAGCCATTCGTCACGGATGCTGTGTTTGAAGGCCGCTAGGGCCTCGGCATCCGGACAGTCAACGATCTGGTTCTTTTTCATTAGGAACCTAGTCCAGAATTTTCTGGCTGATTCTCCAGGTTGTTGAACTATGTGGCTTAAGTCATCGGCATCTGGTGGCCGGACATAAGTTCCTTGGAAGTTATCAAGGAAAGCCTCTTCCAAGTCCTCCCAGCTGCCGATGGAATTCTCAGGCAGACTATTTAGCCAGTGTCGAGCTGGTCCTTTGAGTTTTAATGGGAGGTATTTGATAGCGTGGAGGTCATCTCCTTGGGCCATGTGGATGTGGAGAATAAAATCTTCGATCCACACTGCGGGGTCGGTTGTTCTGTCATATGATTCAATATTGACGGGCTTGAATCCCTCTGGGAATTCGTGATCCAGCACCTCATCTGTGAAGCAGAGAGGGTGTGCGGCGCCTCTATAGCGGGCCGCGTCACGGCGCACCTCCGATGAAGTCCGTCTGCGGTTATCGGCCCAGGAGTGGTTAAGTTTGTCACGTCTGAATAGGTAGCAGTCGTCCCGAGTAGGGAAGCGTCGTCGCGATCCGTAGATCGATCTGGTGTGTCCTGCTCTGCTGTCCAATTCCTGCCGCAGGTCGTATGTATGGTCCCGAGCTGTTATGTCCCTGTTTTTGCGAGGCGGTGGGGCGGGCTGTTGTTCGGCACGAGTTGCCGTTTTATCCCGACCGCGGGGTGGTCGGTCCGCCGCTCTATCCCGACCATGTGGAGGTCGGTCCGCGTTGCCCGAGGGATGTATGGGATCTGGTATCTCCTCATCGAACTGAGGTAGCAGTCTGCGCTTTGGGTAACTCTTGGCTGGGCACTTGGGGCCGTATTCTTCGGCTGCCAGGACATCAGTCCACCTGTCAATGAGGAGGTCTTGATCGGCTTGGAGCTGCTGTTGCTTCTTCTTCAGGCTTCTTGAAGTGGCTATGAGTTGGCGCTTGAAGCGCTCCTGCTCGAGGGGTGCCTCAGGCACGATGAAGTCCTCATTGCCAAGGCTCTCATCATCCTCGGAGGGTGGACGATAAGTATCATCATCCGGGTCATTGGGCGTGGCCTGTTTATCAGGGTTAACTTGCTCGTTGTCTTGTTCCGCCTGCTCGGATGCGGCTCCAACAGGGTCTTCATTATGTTCGTCGTCGCCCGGAGTACTGTTCTCTCCAGTGCCAGTGTTGCCGTCTTTTGAGCGACGTGACTTAGAGCGGCATTTAGGGCGCCAGCGCCTGGACTGTGTCTCAGAGGGTTTATTCGCATCTGGCTCTTCTTTGTCATCGCCAGATCCCTTAGGTGTATCAACCATGTACACGTCATACGAAGAGGTGGCCGTCCAACGACCAGTGAATGGCGGGTCTTGGCCTTGCTCCTTGTCGGCATCGTCGTCCATACCGTCGATGTATTCGGAGCCATAATCGAGCTCGTCGGTTAAGTCCTCGACGGTAGCTATGAAGTGGGTGGCGGGTGGGAAACAAAATTCCCCATCATCAGCCTCTAACTCGAACCGAACATAGTTCGGCTGTGAGTCCTTCTCCAAGGACAAATTTTTAAAGAGTTAAGCACGTCGCCCAAAGGTGAGTGCTCACTAGTACAAAACAGGGCTTTCGTCACAGGGCAGTTTTCAGATTAGTCCCGGTTCAGTCACGAACCGGGACTAATGTGAGCATTGGTCCCGGTTCGTGCGGCTAAAGCATTAGTCCCGGTTCACCTGGGCCCTTTAGTCCCGGTTCGTGCCACGAACCGGGACTAAAGGGTGCGATGCCCATTAGTACTGGTTGGTGGCACCAACCGGGACTAAAGGTTAGACCTTTAGTCCCGGTTGGTGCCACCAACCGGTACTAATGGGCTTTGAGGCATTAGTACCGGTTCATGCCACGAACCGGTACTAAAGGTCTCATTTTCAAACTCTACCCCCCCCGGTGGATCGCCTTTTCAGTTTTAGAAAAACCAAAAGAAAATGATGGAAATGTCAAAAAAAATAAAATAAAATAAGTTTCCCATGTGATATGTGGTCTAGTTGTTGGGAAAATTAACAAATATGAATTTCGACTTTATTTGCAAAATCTCTCTAGAATTTCTTAAAATGGGCATAACTTTTGCATACGAACTCGGATGAAAAGGTTTTTTATATAAAAATCATCTACTCGAAAAGTTACATCCGAATTTAATTGGGGGAACCCCGTTAAACATTTTTAGAATCCTCAAAAACCTAACAGAAAAAAAGATACGGGGCTTTTAAGATCTGGAGAGGCAAAAAAATTCAAAAAATTCAAACTGTGGTCAAACAATGGTCAAACTAATTATTCTAGAATATTAGTGTTACTAAATAATTATTTCAGTTTTTTTGAATTTTGGTCAAATCTGGTCAAACTGTGGTCAAACAATGGTCAAACTAATTATTCCAGAAATATTAGTGTTACTAAATAATTATTGTTTTTTAAAACAATAGTTTCAAACTCAAACAGTGAAATGTGTCACTTCATGCTCAAGCTAAATTCCTGAGGGTTAATAGAATTGACATCTTACTATTGTCAGGAAAACAACAAGTGCAGACTTGGAAACAAGGGAGAATAGAACCCGAAAGTTAAGCGTGCTCAGGCTGGAGTAGTGAGAGGATGGGTGACCGTTCGGGAAGTTAGATGATTTGGAATGATGAGGGGTGATTAGAGATTAGAGGATAAATTGAGCAGTGATGAGGGGTGGTGATTAGAGATTAGAGGTTAAAATAATTCAGAAATTTGAAAATCAAAAAATAAAATAAAAAAATTTAACAAAAAAAATTTCAAAAAAAAAATCATAAAATTTCCTTTAGTCCCGGTTGGTAACGAGCTCCAGGCTGCGTCCACGTGGACGGCCTTTAGTCCCGGTTCGTGTAAGAACCGAGACTAAAGGGGGGAGGCATTAGTAACGACCCTTTAGTCCCGGTTCAAAAACCGGGACTAAAGGCCCTTAACAAACGGGACAAAAGCCCCCTTTTCTACTAGTGGCTGGAAGTTGTCTGCGGCGCTACATTCGGAAATCGATAACCGATCCAGCTCGGTGTCCGCAGGCGTACCCGGTCCGGAACTTATAGCCGGAAACGAGTCCAGAGTTCCATGGACGCAAATATTGCGGGGTGTTGAGTCCGTGTAGGGATCCAACGCCGCGGACTCTGTGGCCTTGGATGGCACGATCTGCTTCGGTTCTAAGGCCGTTGCAACAACATGAATCATCTCCTGGACGCGATCCGATGACAGATTTAAGTCATGTTCATCGGGGCGAGGGGGAGCGATCGATGCGGTCTCAAATCCGTTGAAGATCATGTCTCCACGGATGTCCGCGACGTAGTTCAAGTTTCCAAATCTGACCTGGTGGCCAGGGGCGTAGCTATCGGTCTGCTCCAGATGGCCGAGCGAATTGGCCCGCAGTACCAAGCCGCCGAACACAAAAATCTGTCCGGGGAGGAAGGTTTCTCCTTGGACAGCGTCACTATCGACGATTGAAGGGGCCATCGACCCTTTCGTCGACGGCACAGCGGAACTCTCAATGAAAGCACCAATGTCGATGTCAAAACCGGCGGATCTCGGGTAGGGGGTCCCGAACTGTGCGTCTAGGATCGATGGTAACAGGAGACAGGGGACACGATGTTTACCCAGGTTCGGGCCCTCTCTATGGAGGTAATACTCTACTTCCTGCTTGATTGATCTTGATGAATATGAGTATTACAAGAGTTGATCTACCACGAGATCGTAATGGCTAAACCCTAGAAGTCTAGCCTATATGACTATGGTAATATGTGTATCCTTTCCGGACTAACCCCTCCGGTTTATATAGACACCGGGGGATCTAGGGTTTACATAGAGTCGGTTACATAAGAAGGAATCTTCATAGTCGGTTGCCAAGCTTGCCTTCCACGCCAAGTAGAGTCCAATCCAGACACGGGTACGGTCTTCGGCCTTCATGTCTTCACAGCCCATCAGTCCGGCTCATGAATAACAGGCCGGACGCCCGAGGACCCCTTAATCCAGGACTCCCTCAGCGACCTCGACCAGTTGCAGCATGGTCGGCAGCGGTGTGGGTTGGGGCTTCCGGTGGCGAAGCAATGGGTTGGGGACGGCGGTGGAGCAACGATAGCATTGGAACTACGGTGACGGTTGTGTGAACGAGGGAGAAATGAGAAAAGGAAGAGGGCTTGTCGGGGAAGGAGGGAGGGCCTTGCCCGATTAATTTGGCGATGTCAAGAATTTGTCCCTACTGGCTGACACATGTAGGTGCCGAGAGAATGTGTGCGTAGGCTATTTAAGTCGTGCAGATCCAACAAAAGGGGTGGGGTTAATGGAGGAACAATGTTTGCCAAATTAATCCTCACATCTCAGGGGCTCCTTTCTACTCCCTTCATTTCTAAATATAAGAGCTTTTAGAGATTTGTATATAGCGTATTTTAGAGTATAGATTTACTCATTTTGTTTCATATGTAGTTCATGTTTAAATTTCTAAAAAGACTTATATTTAAGAACAGAGGCAAGGCAGTACCTAGCATGCATGCAAGCATGAACATATATACTCTATGGCATTTTACTTTTCACTTTTTGACTTTTCCTCTCGCGGTGGGTATAATTAGATTGTTAATCATGGTGCTCTAGCTAGTCCTTTCCTTTGGACGATGATCGAGTCGAGTCGAGTATCTATATGCTGTCGAGTGTCTATATGCCAAAGTGACACAAAGGTAAGTTGGGACAGCTAGCTAGCTCGCCGCGATAGGTACACGGTACAGACACCTTGAACCCTGGTGGTCTGGGACCTGAGAATACCACTGTTCTTCTAATCATCCAATCATAAATTGGTTCGTAGCTGACTGAGATAGGTAAGTGGATAGATAATACGCGTGTGGAGTACTCATAGTGTCCATCAGCCTTAATTAAACAACAAGTCGTATAGCTCCTCAACTAGATCTCCGGTGGATGGAGACGACAGAAATCCTTCTTGCGCGCGCTGATTGACAATCACAACCGTCCGGCATCATCATTCAGCTCATGTACAGTTCTAAGTACTGATTATGCCCCTTCCAATGATTCACCTTATTTTGATGCTAAACCTTTCACGTAGGCAAAAAATCTGATGTGACAAGTTATTTAAAAGGAGATAGATGAGTGTGATGAGCCGAGGAAGAAACAATGATAAGCGCGTGAACCTAGGGAAAACATTTACAAAAAAGGAAGCCCACTAATACATGAAGAGCTTTAGTTGCTAAATCATTAAATGAAGCAAGCTTAGCTACCATATGCTAAGCACCTATGCATGAGGGAGTATAGTTGATAAGCTATTTAATGTGCTTAGCATCTTATCTAAGCACCGATGAATTGGCAGGAATCTTAGAGCAACTCCAACAGGTCGACCCAAACGGACGGCGATTTTGTCCACTTTTTATCCGTTTGGGTCGGCCAGTCGGACACGGACGTCCGCTTCCGCGTTTGGGTCGGCGCGTGCGCCCAACGCTGGCCCGACCATTTTGACGGTGCTAGGAAAAAAAGAACGCATACATATTAAAAAACATTAATTAAACATTACAGCCGGCAACGAAGGTCGGTGAGAGTCCACGCGTACATATTTGCATTTAAGAAAAATAAAAACAACCTAAACTACGAGGCGGCGCGCTGCCCTAGGCGTCGTCATCGTCGTCCTCGGGGTCCGTGAGTTGATGAGCGTCGGCGTCGGACCAGCCCAGGGGAACGACCTGTTCCAGAGCGCGTTCATGTCGGGCACGGGCTGTGCCGGCGCGGGCAGTGCCACCACGGGCTGTCCCGCCGCCTAGCGCGCCTCCTCCTCGGCCTTGCGCTGCTCGTCCTCGGCGTCGCGCTCGAGCATCTCAAGGTACTTGCCGTCGCGGCGCTCTTCGGCCACCCGCATCTGGCGCCAGTGCTCGAGGTACGCCGCCTCCTGCGCCGGTGTCGCCCCCACCCAGACCGGCGGCGCGCAGACCCACTTGCGCACTACTCCCGTCCAGGAGTAGCGCTCGATGGGGGACGGCTCCGGCTCGGGCTCCGGCTGCGGCTCGGGCTTGACGCGGCGTCGGGGTGGGGATGGCGGGGCCACCGGCGGCAGCACGCAGTCGCCCGCCGCGAAGAGGGCAATGGCCTGCGCCATTGCCGCCTCGTACCGAGTCTCCTCTTCCTCTACCGCCTCTAACCTGCGTCGCTCGCGCGGTAGACGGCCGCAAGGGCCGCCTGGTAGGCGTCCTCCGCCGCCTGGTCCTCCTCGCGGACGATGAGCGGCGGCGGCACGCTGCGGTCGACCTCGCGCACGCCCCGTCGCCTCGCCTCCTCGTGCTTGAAGGCGAACCACCTTTTCCAGTTGGGCGAGTCGGTTGCGTAGGCGGCCTCGCGGCGCTGCTCCGGCATCAGCAGCGCCCGCCGGCGCCGCACCTCCTCCGCGTGCGCCTTAGCCGACCGCGGAGCCGCCGGCACTGGGATCCTCTCCGAATGCAGATGCCAGTCGTGCGGCAGGGTTGCGTCGGGGTACGGGAGAGGCACGCGGTGCTGCCGGTGCCACTCCGCCTGGTGCACTGGCACGTTCACGCGTTGCCTTTGCCGGCGATCCGGCGCCGGCGGAGGCGGGAGGAACTCCGAGGGGAAAGGGATGGCGGGGGTCTTGCCAAAAAAGTAGCTCCGCAGCTCGCCCAGAAGAAGAAAGACCCGCCGCTAACGATTTGGAAGGGGCACAAGAAGAAGGCAAGAGCGCGGTTCCGGCTAAAACCAACTCTGCGAGGAAAGCAGAACTCAGCGGTGACTGATCCGCTCGAACCACACTACTTGATTTGCAGTGGTCAGTTACGCAAGACGGGAAGAGAGTTTCCTTCTTCAGTCCTTTTATCCCAATATTAAGGCCATTCTGCGTCAAGTACTAAGGATGGGCCCAAAGCACACTTTTGAAAGGCATCGGTCACCTTAAAAACCCCAAAAGTAGGAAGTCTAGCGTGCTTCTTTAGTGCTGCTCTTCGACCCTTGGCCTTGCTGCTGCTGGCGTCGGAGAAGAGCCCCATCTCGCTCTGGTGGTGGTGGCTAGGGTTTGCCGGCGACAGGGGAGCAAAGCTTGCTAGATGTGGACGGTGAGTTTAGATGAGGACGGCCCAGCCGCACGGTCGGCTTCAACAAGGACGACCGCCCTCGCTGACGCGTGGGCCTGTGGTCATAAGTTAAGCTAACCGCATGGGCAGCGGGTAGTTGGACGGCCGCCAGATGGGGACGCGGCGGACGCCGAGAAGGCGTGCGTGGCGTCCGTTCCGCGTCCGCGCCGACGCATTTAGGCCGCAAATGCGTCGGCGCGAACGCGAAACGGACGTGATTTGGGTTTGGGTCGGCACGTTGGGCCGCTAATTTTGTCCGTGCCGACCCAAATGTATGCGGACGAAATGGATCGCCCCATTGAAATTGCTCTTAGCAGTTATGCATGGTCGGGCCTACAGAGTTCAATCTTAATAGTATCTTTTTGAACCGAGTTCAATCTTAATTCACCTGATCAGAGATCCCGTGCTAGTGCTACCAGTTTCTGTGCGGGAGCGAACGATCAATGGCGCCGTGCCCACAGCCCACGATAAGACAGGAGGAGAGCAGCCACTAGTCCGTAGAGCACATGCATCTACTACTACTCCTACGAACTGTGCATGCTACGGCAGCTGCATGCTGGCTGCAGCGCAGGCAGGAGCAGCGACGAGCAGCGGCAGCGGGCGCACGAGGGAAAAAGAAGACTTTTGGCCTCGCCTTCCCTTTCTGGCTTTCTCTATTTCTTACTACTCCTATAGGCTGCACTGCAGTCGATCATATCTTTGGCTGTGGGGGAAGCTACCTATGCAGCCATTTTTTTAAAAACAAACAAAGAAACAGACGGGCTACGGTGGGGAGCAGAAAGGCTACCACTCTCTGATGATCATACGCAACTAATTTGCTCCAAAAGCCACAGTAGTACGAAATCCACGCAAATCCGGACGAACTCGCCGCTCGATCCGAGCGGGTTGTATGCAGGTTTGAAATTTGAATAGCTTGATTCGCCCTCGCATGAAACACAAAAACCGGCAAATCTCGCGTCTGCCGCTCCATGCTTTTGTTCACCTGGATGGATGAAGGCCTACAACGGAAGTAAGGGCAACTCCAACGCATGACCTCAAACGGACGTTCGTTTTGTTCAGATTTCGTCTGTTTAAGGGTGACAATGAGGCCATGTCCGGCCAGATTTATTAATGCGCCGGGCATGCGCCCAACGCGCGGTCGCATTTTAGCCGCATCTCGTTCGCCAAAGGCAATTTGTACTAAAATCAAGCATAGCAAATAATTCACATCAAACACAACAAATAGTTCCACGTCCGAAATGGTCTTATCGAAATTTGTTTACATGAAAAGAGATTAAACCGATAGATCTACTAGTTGCCAATGTAAGTCCACATGTGCTTAACCAAGTCATCGTGAAGCCGCACATGAGTCTGCCAATCACGCAATTCTTGATGAAATTGGAAAAACTGTTGAAAGGTTGCAGGAGGTGGGTGCTCAAGCTCAACATTTTCACACTGAAAATCAAACCCTTGGTCATAGAAGCTATCATCACGCTCATCCTCCACAATCATGTTGTGCATGATCACACGGGCATCATCACCTCCCAAAGATTCTGAGTGCTTCATGTTAATGCAGGGTTTCGAATAATACCCCATTGAGATTGAAGCACACCAAAAGCATGCCCCACAACCTTCTTATCACTCTCCTACATTTGGGCAAATCTCCATCTCTTCTCTCCTTGCGGATTGGTATAGTCTTCACAAGAGTGGACCACTGTGGATATATACCATCAGCAAGGTAATATCCCTTGTTGTACCGATGGCCATTGACCTCGAAGTTGACCTCCGGGTAGTGACCTTCTGCAAGCCATGCAAACACTGGAGAACACTAATATCATTGTAAGAATCATCCATGCCAAAAAAGAATGCCATAACCATAGATCTTGTGAAGCCACCGCTTCAAGTATGACAGTAGCACCTTTCACATTCCCCTTGTACTACCCCTGCCAAGCAAATGGACAGTTCTTCCATTTTCAATGCATACAATCAATACTAACAAGCATGCCCGGAAAGCCCCTCTCGGCATTGATCGCCAGCAACCTCTCTGTATCAGCGGTAGTTGGCTCTCTGAGGTACTCAGGGCCGAACACTGCTACCACGACCTTGCAGAAACTATACATTGATAGATGACATGTGGACTCACTCATACGAACATACTCATCCACAAGATCATCAGGAATTCCATATGTTAGCATGTGGATAGCCGCGGTGCATTTCTGGTAAGAAGAGAAGCCAAGCTTGTCAACAGCATCCTCTTTGCACTCAAAGTATGGGTCATATGCTACCACTCCCTCCCGAATACTATTGAACACATGTATCGCCATACGGAAGCGGCGGTGTGTGGTTTGAAGAGTGCGCTATTCTCAAAGTAATCGGCATATAGAAGGGTGTGGCCTATCTCCATATTGCGGTTCAAGGCAGGAACATTGCCAGGGATTGATCCCCTAGACCTAGGCCGCTTCCTACTAACGTGGTCGTGGACGACCAATGCAGCCGCCACAAGCTCTTCATCATCCGAAGACGAATCATCCGATGAACAAATGAAGTTGTGAAAGAAAAACTCGTCCCTGCTATTCATGATACCTTGTGAGCAACGCGTTGATACATCTTCGTCGTATCTATAATTTTTGATTGTTTCATGCCAGTACTATACAGCTTTCACATATTTTTGGCAACATTTTATATGATTCATCGGACAGACCTATTGATCCAGTGTCCAGTGCCAGTTCCTGTTTGTTGCACGTTTTTTGTTTCGCAGAAAATCCATATCAAATGAAGTCCAAACGTGATAAAAATTTACGGAGAATTATTTTGAAATATATGTGATTTTGGGGCTTGGAATCAACGCAAACGGAGGCTCACAGTGACTACAAGACACCAGGGCGCGGCCCAGGGGCCAGGCGCGCCCTGGTGGGTTGTGCTCTCCTAGGATGTCGGTTGGGTCTCTACTTCAGGCGCAAGGAAGCTTATATCCGGAAAAAAATCATGTTAAAATCTCAGCGCAATCGGAGTTACGGATCTCGGGGAATATAAGAAATGGTTTTCGGCCAGATCTGGGTAACGCGAAACAGAAGGGAACAAAGAGATAGATCCAATCCTCCGCCGTCATGGAGGCCATGGACTAGAGGGGGAACCCTCCTCCCATCTAGGGGGGAGGCCAAGGAAGAAGAATAAGGAGGGGGGGTCTCTCCCCTCTCTCTCGGTGGCGCCGGAACGTCGCCGGGGCAAGGATCGTGATGGCGATCTACATCAACAATCTTGCTACCGTCAACACCAACTCTCCCCCCTCTATGCAGCGGTGTAACACCTCTTCTCCCTGCTGTAATCTCTACTTAAACATGGTGCTCAACTCCATATATTATTTCCCAATGATCTATGGTTATCCTATGATGTTTGAGTAGATCCGTTTTGTCCTATGGGTTACTCGTGATCTTGGTTGGTATGATTGTATATTTTATTTATGGTGCTGTCCTATGGTGCCCTCCGTGTCGCGCAAACGAGGGGCCCCCGTTGTAGGGTGTTGCAATATGTTCATGATTTGCTTATTGTCGGTGTTGCGGGGGTGACAGCTGCCTAAACGTGGATAAGTGGGTTATGGCGTATGGGAGTAAAGAGGACTTGATACTTAATGTTATGGTTGGGTTTCTCGACCTTAATGATCTTTAGTAGTTGCGGATGCGTGCTAGAGTTCCAATCATAAGTGCATATGATCCAAGTAGAGAAAGTATGTTAGCTCATGCCTCTCCCTCATATAGAATTACAAGAATGATTACATGCACTTGTTATCGATTGCCTAGGGACAAATGACTTTCTTGTTGACAAAAGCTAGCCACTTTTACTACCTTGCAATTTATTCATAGTTTTATTCTTGCAAAGTACTCCTAGTTTTATTCTTGCCAAATAGTTTTATACTTGTCCTAGGTAAAGCAAATGTCAAGTGTGCGTAGAGTTATATCGGTGGTCGATAGAACTTGAGGGAATATTTGTTCTACCTTTAGCTCCTCATTGGGTTCGACACTCTTATTTATCGAAGAAGGCTACAAATGATCCCCTATACTTGTGGGTTATCACACGTCAAACACCTTGCGGTCGTGGTGGTGACGCGGCCGGAAAGAGCAAGTCCATGAAGCAAGGTTGGTGTTGGTGGGGTGGGCGCCTGCCGAAGTTGTTGGGGTCAACGGTCGGCGCTGGCGGCCGTAGCTTCTCTCCCACTAGCAAAAAGCTCTACCGAAACGTGGGCATGGGTGGCTATGATGTGGCGTGGTTGTGGGGCGGACAGCCTTGACGGAAGGCGCCGCGGCCAGGAACGAGGGTAGCGGCGGCGATGGCGGGGGCGGAGCGCGGAGGCTGGAGGGAAGAGAAGGGGAAGAAAAAAGTGGTCGTGTCCTAATAACCCACAAGTATAGGGGATCGCAACAGTTTTCGAGGGTAGAGTATTCAACCCAAATTTATTGATTCGACACAAGGGGAGCCAAAGTATATTTGCAAAGTATTAGCAATTGAGTTGTCAATCCAACCACACCTGGAGATTAATTATCTGCAGCAAAGTGATCAGTAGCAAAAGTAGTATGATAGTTTTGATAGTAGTAGCAACAACAACAGTAACGGTAATAGTGGTAGCAATAATTTTGTAGCAAGTGTAACAGTAACAGTAGCAGTAGTAAATTAGCAAGATCAGTATATAGGAAAATCGTAGGCATTGGATCGATGGATTCGTTGGATGATATTCATCATATAACAGTCATAATATAGGGTGATAGACAACTAGCTCTAGTTCATAAATATAATGTAGGCATGTATTCCGTAAATAGTCATACATGCTTATGGAAAGAACTTGCATGACATCTTTTGTCCCACCCTCACATGGCAGCGGGGTCCATATGCAAACTAAGGGATATTAAGGCCTCCTTTTAATAGAGAACTGGAACAAAGCATTAGCATATAGTGAATACATGAACTCCTCAAACTACGGTCATCACCGGAAAGTATCCGAAATACTGTCACTCTGGGGTTTACGGATCACAACACATAATAGGTGAATATGACTTGTAAGATCGGATCTAGAACATAGATATAATGGTGATAACATAAACGGTTCAGATGTGAAATCATGGCACCTGGGCCCCAAGTGACAAGCATTAAGCATGGCAAAGTCATATCAACATCAATCTCAGAACATAATGGATACTAGGGATCAAGCCCTAACAAAACTAACTCGATTACATGATGAATCTCATCCAACTCCTCACGACCAGCGAGCCTACAAAGGAATTACTCATTCCCGGTGGGGAGCATCATGGAATTGGAGATGAGGAAGGGTTGCTGATGATGAAGATTGAAGATCCCCCTCTCCGGAGCCCCAAACAGACTCCAGATCTAAAAGAGGCGACAAAGCACAAGGACGAGAGGATACACGGCGGATGATGAAACGTTGAGCCTTACAAGTTTGAGAGCAACCTGGTGATGTTTCAATCCAAAAGGGATTGTCCTTCATCAAATAAGAGTGCAACAAGTTTTATGCCTCCCTTGAGAACATCACCGGCCGCTCATGAGTGGACTTGGCATCAAAGACATGGTATACAATTTCTCCCTTGTTCATATGAGCACTTGGCATTCTCGTATGCATATGAATGTTCTTGCTTTCATCTTCATTCGTAGGATTTTCAAACTTTGGAAACCTTCAAGGCCCAAAATAGGAATATGTCGTTCACCTTGACCCATTATTGTACGATGATTTGAGAGTGCCCAAAGTTTAAGGAGCAATATGCCGCCCAAAATAGAGGTGGGGGCCTTCATCGCTGGCCCAACCAAGTGAAAGTGAGAAGCGGATGAAGGGGAAGACCAACTCCAAGTTGGATGACAAGCGTGAGGCATAGACACTCGCCTTGCAATAAACGCTTCGTGACGCAAAAAGAAAGTGAGGGAGGAGAGGAAGCGCCAAGAGAAATTAAGTGGAGAAAATGAAGACCTACTTAGACAGACAAAAGAAGAAGCTCGAGATCGAGGAGAGCAATGCCCGAACAAGAGCAAACAAGGTGAAACTCGTGCTAATCTGAAAGGAGGTGGAGCTCATGGCGTTCGACTTGAGCAAGGTGTCTCTAAGAAAAACGGGTTGGTTCAAGAAGAAGCAAAAGGAGATGCTCGAGGTAGACTAGTGATCTCATCTTATGTTTGACCGACCTGCATGAACTACGGTCGGGATGCATGAACTATGGCTAAGAGGCAATTTTTATATGCTGTCATGAACTGTGGCCGAGAGGAAGCTTTTTGTATGTTGTGTTGAAAATATGCCCTAGAGGCAATAATAAATGTATTATTATATTTCCATGCTCATTACTAAGTTTATGTTTCTATGCTACAATAGTATTCGTTCGTGAATATGAGATTCAGAGGAAAACCCAAATACATTTGTCGAAATATAAACACAAGTGGTCCCTAGTCTAGCCTCTAAGACTAGCTCATCACTAGTAGAAAACAGGGCTTTGGTTCGGGCTTGGCCAGCCCATTAGTCCCAGTTCAGCCACGAACCGGGACCCATGGGGGGCATACGTCCCGGTTCGTGAGCCCAGGGGGCTGGCCGGGGCCTCGTGGGCATTGGTCCCGGTTCGTCTGGACACATTTGTCCCGGTTCCTAGCACGAACTGGAACCAATGGGCCTCGCTCCTGGCCCACATACATTGGTCCCGGTTCGTGGCTCGAACCGGGACAGAAGGGGGAGCTTTAGACCCGGTTCCAGCCACGAACCATCAAATGAGTTGCCTATATATACCCCATCGCCGCAGCAGAGCACTCCACAGTGCTCTATTTTTTCTGTCCGGCGAGGAGAGGGCATTTGGGTGCTCTAGCTCACCTCCTATGCACATGAGGTGTTCGATGAAATGCCCGAGCTCATCAACCTTCCGAACTGGACGCCTCCGCCTCCTCCTCCTCCTCCGGCGAGTCAGGGCACTCCGCCTCCTCCTCCGGCGAGTGATCAGGGCACTCTGCCTCCTTCTCCAGCGCGTGGTGGCACTCCGCCTCCTTCTCCGCGCCCGAGCAGCCAGCCTCCTTCTCCTCCGCCTCGTAAGCAAGCAAAGAAGACAGCCGCAGCCGCTCCGGCTGCTCCGGCATCTAGCTGTACAGTCAGAGGCGGGAGGCAATTAAGATTCGGTCCATCTCTAAAGCCTCTAGAGAAGTTACCATACGAGAGGTCCGTGGAGGAAAACGCGAAGATCGTGGAAGCTGAAGTGAGGGACTTCTTTGAAGCGGTGAAAGCAAAGAAACATCCACCTCCAGAGGAGAAGGTAGATCCGGTGAAAGCAAAGCGCACACTTGATGCTCTGAAGAAACCACCACCGTCTCCGCTGAAAACCAACTATGAGTGCATTATTGGAAAGTCATTTATCGAAGCGGAGCGGTTGGGAAGTACTATCAGTGATCGAAGGTTAGCAGAACGACGAGCTAGGAAAAAAAAATTCCCAGCTTGGCGAACAAGCGAACCAATCGTGCCCCCCGCTCAAGGTGTCTAGCGATATCGTCGCTAATGATCCGAGGATGGTGCCCGGTTATACCAATCTTAGAGATTACCTGCCCGACGATGCAAATTTTGATATAATGGAGGTGGACGAACACAAATACCAGTACGGGAAGCCTCTCGTCAGAGATGGAACTATTCTGACAACGACGATGCAAAGATTCCATGATTGGTACATGAAAACATGCAGCGAGTCTGGGGGGCGAATACTTTGACACTGATGTTGGAAATATGCCCTAGAGGCAATAATGAATTGGTTATTATTATATTTCCCTGTTCATGATAATTGTTTATTATCCATTCTAGAATTGTATTGATAGGAAACTCAGATACATGTGTGGATACATAGACAACACCATGTCCCTAGTAAGCCTCTAGTTGACTAGCTCATTGATCAATAGATGGTTACGGTTTCCTGACCATGGACATTGGATGTCGTTGATAACGGGATCACATCATTAGGAGAATGATGTGATGGACAAGACCCAATCCTAAGCCTAGCACAAGATCGTGTAGTTCGTTTGCTCAAAGCTTTTCTAATGTCAAGTATCATTTCCTTAGACCATGAGATTGTGCAACTCCCGGATACCGTAGGAATGCTTTGGGTGTACCAAACGTCACAACGTAACTGGGTGGCTATAAAGGTGCACTACAGGTATCTCCGAAAGTGTCTGTTGGGTTGGCACGAATCGAGACTGGGATTTGTCACTCCGTGTAAACGGAGAGGTATCTCTGGGCCCACTCGGTAGGACATCATCATAATGTGCACAATGTGACCAAGGAGTTGATCACAGGATGATGTGAGTTACGGAACGAGTAAAGAGACTTGCCGGTAACGAGATTGAACAAAGGTATAGGGATACCGACGATCGAATCTCGGGCAAGGAACATACCGATAGACAAAGGGAATTGAATACGGGATTGATTGAATCCCCGACATCATGGTTCATCCGATGAGATCATCGTGGAACATGTGGGAGCCAACATGGGTATCCAGATCCCGCCGTTGGTTATTGACCGGAGAACGTCTCGGTCATGTCTGCATGGTTCCCGAACCCGTAGGGTCTACACGCTTAAGGTTCGATGACGCTAGGGTTATAGGGAATAGAAATACGTGGTTACCGAATGTTGTTCGGGGTCCCGGATGAGATCCCGGACGTCACGAGGAGTTCCGTAATGGTCCGGAGGTAAAGATTTATATATGGGAAGTCCTGTTTTGGTCACCGGAAAAGTTTTGGGTGCTATCGGTAATGTACCGGGACCACCGGGAGGGTCCCGGGGGTCCACCAAGTGGGGCCACCAGCCCCAGAAGGCTGCGTGGGCTAAGTGTGGGAGGGGACCAGCCCCAGGTGGGCTGGTGCGCCCCCCACCAAGGCCCAAGGCGCATGGGAGAGTGGGAGGGGGCAAACCCTAGGTCCACCCTAGTGGCGCCCCCCCTCTCCTCCCCTTGGCCGCACCCTAGATGGGTTAGGGGGCTGCCGCCACCCCTGAGGAGGGAACCCTAGATGGGGGCTCAGCCCCTCCCCTTCCCCTATATATACTTGAGGTATTTGGGGCTGCCATACACACGAGATGGTCTCTCTCTTGGCGCAGCCCTACCTCTCTCCCTCCTCCTCTCCCGCGGTGCTTGGCGAAGCCCTGCGGGATTGCCACGCTCCTCCACCACCACCACGCCGTCGTGCTGCTGCTGGACGGAGTCTTCCCCAACCTCTCCCTCTCTCCTTGCTGGATCAAGGCGTGGGAGACGTCACCGTGCTGCACGTGTGTTGAACGCGGAGGCACCGTTCTTCGGTGCTTAGATCGGAATCAACCGCGATCTGAATCGCTACGAGTACGACTCCTTCATCCGCATTCTTGCAACGCTTCCGCTCGCGATCTACAAGGGTATGTAGATGCACTCCCCTTCCCCTCATTGCTAGATTACTCCATAGATTGATCTTGGTGATGCGTAGAAAATTTTGAATTTCTGCTACGTTCCCCAACAGTGGCACCATGAGCTAGGTCTATGCGTAGTTTCCATGCACGAGTAGAACACAAAGCAGTTGTGGGCGTAGATGTTGCCAATTCTTCTTGCCTCTACTAGTCTTATCTTGTTTCGGCGGCATTGTGGGATGAAGCGGCCCGGACCGACCTTACACGTACGCTTACGTGAGACAGGTTCCACCGACTGACATGCACTAGTTGCATAAGGTGGCTAGCGGGTGTCTGTCTCTCCCACTTTAGTCGGAACGGATTCGATGAAAAGGGTCCTTATGAAGGGTAAATAGAAATTGGCATATCACGTTGTGGTTTTACGTAGGTAAGAAATGTTCTTGCTAGAAACCTATACAAGCCACGTAAAACTTGCAACAACAATTAGAGGACGTCTAACTTGTTTTTGCAGCATGTGCTATGTGATGTGATATGGCCAGAAGATGTGATGAATGATATATGTGATGTATGAGATTGATCATATTCTTGTAATAGGAATCACGACTTGCATGTCGATGAGTATGACAACCGGCAGGAGCCATAGGAGTTGTCTTTATTTTTGTATGACCTGCGTGTCATTGAATAACGCCATGTAAATTACTTTACTTTATTGCTAAGCACGTTAGCCATAGAAGTAGAAGTAATCATTGGCGTGACAACTTCATGAAGACACAATGATGGAGATCATGATGATAGAGATCATGGTGTCATGCCGGTGACAAAGATGATCATGGTTCCCCGAAGATGGAGATCAAAGGAGCAAAATGATATTGGCCATATCATGTCACTATTTTGATTGCATGTGATGTTTATCATGTTTACATCTTATTTGCTTAGAACGACGGTAGCATAAATAAGATGATCCCTCACTAAAAATTTCAAGAGACGTGTTCCCCCTAACTGTGCACCGTTGCGAAGGTTCGTTGTTTCGAAGCACCACGTGATGATCGGGTGTGATAGATTCTAACGTTCGAATACAATGGGTGTTGACGAGCCTAGCATGTACAGACATGGCCTCGGAACACATGCGAAACACTTAGGTTGACTTGACGAGCCTAGCATGTACAGACATGGCCTCGGAACACAAGAGACCAAAAGGTCGAACATGAGTCGTATAGTAGATACGATCAACATGGAGATGTTCACCGATGATGACTAGTCCGTCTCACGTGATGATCGGACACGGCCTAGTTTGACTCGGATCATGTATCACTTAGATGACTAGAGGGATGTCTATCTGAGTGGGAGTTCAATAATCAGATGAACTTCATTATCATGAACACAGTCAAAAGGTCTTTGCAAATTATGTCATACGCTTTAGTTCTACTGTTTAAGATATGTTCCTAGAGAAAAAAAAATTAGTTGAAAGTTGGTAGTAGCAATTATGCGGACTGGGTCCATAAACTGAGGATTGTCCTCATTGCTGCACAGAAGGCTTATGTCCTTAAATGCACCGCTCGGTGTGCTGAACCTCAGCGTCGTCTGTAGATGTTGCGGAACATCTGACATACACGTTTTGATAACTACGTGATAGTTCAGTGCGTAATGCTAACGGTTTAGAATTGTGGCACCAAAGACGGTTTTGAAACGTCGCAGAACATATGAGATGTTCTGAAGACTGAAATTGGGATTTCAGACTAGTGCCCACGTCAAGAGGTATGAGACCTCTGACAAGTTTCTTAAGCCTGCAGACTAAGGGAGAAAAGCTCAATCGTTGAGCATATGCTCAGATTGTCTGGGTGCCACAATCGCTTGAATCGAGTGGGAGTTAATCTTCCAGATGAGATAGTGATGGTTCTCCATAGTCACTACCACCAAGCTATTAGAGCTTCGTGATGAACTATAACATATCAGGGATAGATATGATGATCCTTGAGCTATTCGCGATGTTTGACACCGCGAAAGTAGAAATCAAGAAGGAGCATCAATTGTTGATGGTTAGTAAAACCACTAGTTTCTAGAAGGGCAAGGGCAAAAGGGATACTTCATGAAACAGCAAGTCATTTGCTGCTCTAGTGAAGATTCCCAAGGTTGAACCCAAACCCGAGACTAAGTGCTTCTGTAATGAGGGGAACGGTCACTGAAGCAGTACTATCCTAGATACTTGGTAGATGAGAAGGCAGGCAAGGTCGACAGAAGTATATTGGATATACATTATATGAATGTGTACTTTACTAGTACTCCCAGCAGCACCAGGGTATTAGATACCGGTTCGGTTGCTAAGTGTTAGTAACTCAAAATAAAAGCTGCGGAATAAATGGAGACTGGATAAAGGTGAGATGACGATGTGCGTTGGAAGTGTTTCCAAGGTTGACGTGATCAAGCATCGCATGCTCCCTCTACTATCAAGATTTGGTGTTTGCGCTGAACATGATTGGATTATGTTTATCGCAATACGGTTATTTATTTAAGGAGAATAATGGTTACTCTGTTTATTTGAATAATACATTCAATGGTCTTGCACCTAAAATGAATCTCGATCGCAGTGATACACATGTTTGTGCCAAAAGATATAAAATAGTACCACATACTTGTGGCACTGCCATTTGAGTCATCTTGGTATAGAACGCATGAAGAAGCTTCATGTAGATGAATCTTTGGACTCAGTCGTTTTTGAAAAGATTGAGACATGCGAACCATGTCTATTGGTATATACGCATGAAGAAATTCCATGTAGATGGATCGTTTGGACTCACTTGATTTTGAATCACCTGAGACATGCAAATCATACCACATGGGCAAGATGACTGAAAGGCCTCGTTTTCAGTAAGATGGAACAAGAGAGCAACTTATTGGAAGTAATACATTTTGATGTATGCAGTCCAATGAGTGCTGAGGCATGCAGTGGATATCGTTATGTTCTTACTTCACAGATGATTTGAGTAGATGCTGAGTGTATTTACTTGATGAAACACAAGTCTGAATTATTGAAAGGTTCAAGTAATTTCAGAGTGAAGTTGAAGATCGTCGTGACAAGAGGATAAAATGTCTGTGATATGATCATAGAGATGAGTATCTGAGTTACGAGTTTGGCACACAATTAAGACATTGTGGAAAGTGTTTCACAATTAATACCGCCTGGAACACCATAGTGTGATGGTGTGTCCGAACATCATAACTGCACCCTATTGGATATGGTGAATACCATGATGTCTCTTATCGAATTACCACTATCGTTTATGGGTTAGGCATTAGAGATAACCGCATTCACTTTAAAAGGGGCACCACGCAATTCCGTTGAGACGACACCGTTTAGAGAAACCTAAGTTGTCGTTTCTTAAAAGTTTGGGGCTGCGATGCTTATGTGAAAAAGTTTCAGGCTGATAAGCTCGAACCCAAAGCGGATAAATGCATCTTCATAGAATACCCAAAACAGTTGGGTATACCTCCTATTTCAGATCTGGAAGCAAAAGTAATTGCCTCTAGAAACGAGTCCTTTCTCGAGGAAAAGTTTCTCTCGAAAGAATTGAGTGGGAGGATGGTGGAGACTTGATAAGGTTATTGAACCGTCACTTCAACTAGTGTGTAGCAGGGCACAGGAAGTTGTTCCTGTGGCACCTACACCAATTGAAGTGGAAGCTTATGATGGTGATCATGATCAAGTCACTACCAAACCTCGTAGGACGACTAGGATGCGTGCTACTTCAGAGTAGTACGTGATCCTGTCTGAGATATCATGTTGTTGGACAATACTGAACCTACGAGCTATGGAGAAGCGATGGTGGGCCCATATTCCGACAAATGGTTAAAAGCCATGAAATCCGAGATAAATGGATCTTTGAGAAGAAGACGGACGTGAACGGTAATGTTACCGTCTATGAAGCTTGACTTGTGGCAAAGAGTATTTCCACAAGTTCAAGGAGTTGACTACGATGAGAATTTCCCATCCGTAGCGATGCTTAAGTCCGTCGGAATCATGTAAGCATTAGCTGCATTTATGAAATCTGGCAGATGGATGTCAAAAACAAGTTTCCTTAAGGAAAGGTTGTATGTGATACAATCAGAAAGGTTTTGTCGATCCTAAGGATGCTAAAAGGTATGCTAGCTCCAGCGATCCTTCCATGGACTAGAGCAAGCATCTCGGAGTCAGAATATACGCTTTGATGGAGTGATCAAAGTTTTTGGGTTTATACAAAGTTTGTTAGAAACTTGTATTTACAATAAAGTGATTGGGAGCGCTGCAACATTTCTGATAAGTATATGTGAATGACATATTGTTGATCCGAAATGATGTAGAATTTCTGGAAAGCATAAAGGGTTGTTTGAAAGGAGTTTTTCAAAAGAAGACCTGGAGAAAGCTGCGTACATATTGGGCATCAAGATCTATAGAGATAGATCAAGACGCCTGATGATACTTTCAAAGAACGCACACCTTGACATGATTTTGAAAGAGTTCAAAATAGATCAGCAAAGAAGGAGTTCTTGGCTGTGTTACGAGGTGTGAGTATTGAGTAAGACTCAAGACCTGACCACAGCAGAAGAGAAAGGACGAAGGTCGTCCCCTATGCTTTAGACGTAGGCTCTATAGTATGCTATGCTGTGTACCGCACATGTAGTGTGCCTTGCCATGAGTTGGTCAAGGGGTACAATAGTGATCCGGGAATGGATCACATGACAGCGGTCGAACTTATCCTTAGTATCTAGTGGACTAAGGAATTTTCTCGATTATGGAGGTGAAAAGGAGTTCGTCGTAAAGGGTTACGTCGATGCGAACTTTGACACTAATCCGGATGGCTCTGAGAAGTAAACCGGATTCGTATAGTAGAGCAGTTATTTGAAATGGCTCCAAGTAGCGCGTGGTAGCATCCACAAGATGACATAGATATTCGTAAAGCACACACGGATCTGAAAGGTTCAGACCCGTTGACTAATAACCACTCTCACAAGCATAACATGATCAAACCAGAACTCATTGAGTGTTAATCACATAGTGATGTGAACTAGATTGTTGACTCTAGTAAACTCTTTGGATGTTGGTCACATGGTGATGTGACCTATGAGTGTTAATCACATAGTGATGTGGACTAGATTATTGACTCTAGTGCAAGTGGGAGACTGTTGGAAATATGCCCTAGAGGCAATAATGAATTGGTTATTATTATATTTCCTTGTTCATGATAATCGTTTATTATCCATGCTAGAATTGTATTGATAGGAAACTCAGATACATGTGTGGATACATAGACAACACCATGTCCCTAGTAAGCCTCTAGTTGACTAGCTCGTTGATCAATAGATGGTTACGGTTTCCTGACCATGGACATTGGATGTCGTTGATAACGGGATCACATCATTAGGAGAATGATGTGATGGACAAGACCCAATCCTAAGCCTAGCACAAGATCGTGTAGTTCGTTTGCTCAGAGCTTTTCTAATGTCAAGTATCATTTCCTTAGACCATGAGATTGTGCAACTCCCGGATCCCGCAGGAATTCTTTGGGTGTACCAAACGTCACAACGTAACTGGGTGGCTATAAAGGTGCACTACAGGTATCTCCGAAAGTGTCTGTTGGGTTGGCACGAATCGATACTGGGATTTGTCACTCCTTGTAAACGGAGAGGTATCTCTGGGCCCACTCGGTAGGACATCATCATAATGTGCACAATGTGACCAAGGAGTTGATCACGGGATGATGTGAGTTACGGAACGAGTAAAGAGACTTGCCGGTAACGAGATTGAACAAAGGTATAGGGATACCGACGATCGAATCTCGGGCAAGTAACATACCGATAGACAAAGGGAATTGAATACGGGATTGATTGAATCCCCGACACCGTGGTTCATCCGATGAGATCATCGTGGAACATGTGGGAGCCAACATGGGTATCCAGATCCCGTTGTTGGTTATTGACCGGAGAACGTCTCGGTCATGTCTGCATGGTTCCCGAACCCGTAGGGTCTACACGCTTAAGGTTCGATGACGCTAGGGTTATAGGGAATAGAGATACGTGTTTACCGAATGTTGTTCGGAGTCCCGGATGAGATCCCGGACGTTACGAGGAGTTCCGGAATGGTCCGGAGGTAAAGATTTATATATGGGAAGTCCTGTTTTGGTCACCGGAAAAGTTTCGGGTGCTATCGGTAATGTACCGGGACCACCGGGAGGGTCCCGGGGGTCCACCAAGTGGGGCCACCAGCCCCAGAAGGCTGCGTGGGCTAAGTGTGGGAGGAGACCAGCCCCAGGTGGGCTGGTGCGCCCCCCACCAAGGCCCAAGGCGCATGGGAGAGTGGGAGGGGGCAAACCCTAGGTCCAGATGGGCCTTAAGGCCCACCCTAGTGGCGTCCCCCCTCTCCTCCCCTTGGCCGCACCCTAGATGGGTTAGGGGGCTGCCACCACCCCTGGGGAGGGAACCCTAGATGGGGGCGCAGCCCCTCCCCTT
Source organism: Triticum aestivum (assembly GCF_018294505.1). Taxonomy (NCBI): domain Eukaryota; kingdom Viridiplantae; phylum Streptophyta; class Magnoliopsida; order Poales; family Poaceae; genus Triticum; species Triticum aestivum. Next base: position 621,087,805 of record NC_057814.1, read on the forward strand.
CCCCTATATATACTTGAGGTATTTGGGGTTGCGATACACACGAGATGGTCTCTCTCTTGGCGCATCCCTACCTCTCTCCCTCCTCCTCTCCCGCGGTGCTTGGCGAAGCCCTGCGGGATTGCCACGCTCCTCCACCACCACCACGCCGTCGTGCTGCTGCTGGGCGGAGTCTTCCCCAACCTCTCCCTCTCTCCTTGCTAGATCAAGGCGTGGAAGACGTCACCGGGCTGCACGTGTGTTGAACGCGGAGGCACCGTTCTTCGGTGCTTAGATCAGAATCAACCGCGATCTGAATCGCTACGAGTACGACTCCTTCATCCGCGTTCTTGCAACGCTTCCGCTCGCGATCTACAAGGGTATGTAGATGCACTCCCCTTCCCCTCGTTGCTAGATTACTCCATAGATTGATCTTGGTGATGCGTAGAAAATTTTGAATTTCTGCTACGTTCCCCAACAACTGAGAGTTAAAGAGGAGCACGACCTCGTTGGAATTGAACTGTTGTCTGTTCGAGGAGTTCTTCCAGTGGTTCAATCAAAAGGCCCTCGATAAATTAACGGTCACTTGCTACTGTCTGTAAGTACTACTTCTGTCATTAAGTCTCTATATATATAGCTCAGCTCTTTCATTGCATGTATATATAATTACCCTGACTATATTATGCAGATTGAAGATCGTCGAATGCAGAAAAGCAGAAATCTATGATATTGGGTTCATTAACACAAATCTCATAGATGAATATACGGTTAAATTTGATGCCAAAGCAACCGAGGCCAACTTGCTCCAATCGTTGGTAATAAATCAAAACAAAGATAAAATACTCTTTCCTTACAACTTCAAGTGAGTGTTACTGTCTTGTGCATATTGGGTTTCCCTTATTACTCGAGGTTATAGTAATGTAATTGATGAGTTATGCATGCGTGCGCAGCTTCCACTATATTCTCCTGGAGATTAAGCTTGAGCAGGGACTAGTAACCGTCTTAGACTCGAGAAGAAAATCTCCCGAGACCTATGCGGACATGACTAAAATGCTCGAAAAGTAAGTTCAATCGATCATTATCGCACCATATCGGCAACTTTTTGTTCATTTCCTGATATCAAGTAATTGTTTTCTTTGTCTCGCGGGGTTTGGAAAGTATTCACCGCACAATCTCCGGGACTGCCGAGGGAGCTGCGATGGACATACCCAATAGTAAGTAGTACTAGCTAGCTAGTTCCGCGCATCTCGATCTCGTTGATTCTAGCTACTTTCATCAATGCCATTTATAATGCTTCATTATCAGTTTGATTGACCTCTATTTCTCATAAAGTGCTTGTGGCAGGAACAAGGGAATGATTACTGTGGATACTACGTTTGCGAGTTCATCTACAACGCGACTTGAAAAATACCCGGGGCTACTCTAAAAGACAATTTGATGTGCGTAAGCAATAATATTCACAATTTCATTATATTACCATCATTGGTGTTAAGTTTCATTCATATATATGTATTGACCCCCTTCATCAAATTAGATGTGGCAGATGCGGGATGATCTCCTACCACAAGATCGCATCAAAGCAATTCAAGAGGAATTGGCGGGATTCTTTCTTGACCACGTCATCAATAAAGCCGGAGAATACCATCTGGAAGCTGAGTTCATATACAATTAGGGGATTATATTGTAAGAGATTTTAATATTGTATATATGTAGCCAGTAGCGCCGGATAGATATACGAAAACTTGTTGTTCGACCAATCTCTCGGAGAAGGAGAGGTCGATATCACTTCTCTCTGTATGAATATGTTCATGACGAACTTCTGTACTTAATGGTTTCCTTCATTTGCTTACTAGCTAGCATGTCGAGGGCCTCTCTATACGTATAGTACGTAGCGTCGACCAAGCACGAAGATAAGAGAGGACACTTCTTTCTATTAATTAATTAGCTACCTAACACAATATATGAAACCCCCCAAAATTAACCATACAAAACCCCCCAAAACCCCCAATCCCCATCCCTTTCAGAAAAAAACAAAAACCCTAGCCCCTGAACAGCTGACGTGTGGAAGCTTATTGGTCCCGGTTGGTGCTACCAACCGGGACAAAAGGCCCCCCTGCCTGGGCAAGCCGCAGCGGCCACGTGGAGGCCCATCTGTCCCAGTTGGTGTAAGAACCGGGACTAAAGGTGTAGGGATTTAGTACCGACCCTTTAGTCCCGGTTCCCCAACCGGGACAAATGGGCCTTACGAACCCGGACAAATGGGCCTTTTTCTACTAGTGCATGTATTGATTGATGATGTTATTTTTCTGATCACGAGCATTGGAGTATCAAGGATGCTATTAATATATGAGAACACCATTGTTGTGAGAACAATGTAGTAGGATAGACCCAACCTATGAATTACTAAGAGATGTCATAGTTGTTATGTTATCGGTACTTTATATAACTTGTTCATGTTTGCATTGTTCCTTGTACCATGAGAATATTGCATACCAACATACCAGAAGGTTACTTTGGGGTTTACCACATGTCATTCCATAAATGGATGTGAATACAGGTGACTTACCGGTATTTCAGAAACATATGTTTTGGTAGCAATAGTTCAAGACTGAGATTTGCTCCTCTCACGATAAAGAGTTACTCTCCGGGCCCACTCGGGTGTAACGGTGTCATTATCGTGTGGTGAGATACTTTTAATTATGAACACGGGATACCAGAACACAGACACGAGTAAAGAGAATGAAACCGGTAACGAGGATAACCGATATAGTGATCAAGGAGTTGATCATGGGGATATCGATAATCTCTCCTCGGGTTTCGTAAATGTATCATGAAGCAAAGGGAATGTCATTCGTAAAAAGAGGTTCGCTTGAGAACTTCATGAATATGCGGGAGTTAATAAGGGTGTCCAGATCCCGCTGTTAACTGTTGACCGGAGGGGGTCTTGGATCATGTACGCTTATTTTCGAACCGGTAGGGTCACACACTTAAAGGGTTCTAGTCCTGATTACAGGAGAAATGGGAAATGAGTTAAAAGAGCCCCTAAAGAGTTTCAGATAGTTTGTCTAATATGAAGTACGATGAACTATATCTAAGGATGTAGGTGGAATTAGTGGCAGTAGATATATGTGTCTAAAACGTGTTTGGAAAAGTTATAATCATTGAAACTTTATATTTTGACGGTTCATTGGCAAGTTACTAGTAATGAAACTTAAACTTGACATAATACATGTTTTTATTTATTTTTACTTTGACTTCGTAATTAGTCATGTTAAAAGAATTGTGATGCCCCAGTGTTTCAACTTCTTTGAATAATAATCTAATAGTAGTTGAATGCCATTGATCATGTTTATATCTTTCACTTTGTGTTGTTGTACTCATCTTTTGTGCCCATAGTTATATTACTTGAATCTGCTACTGTGGTATTGTTTGAGATTGGTTGTCTATAATGCAAGGTTATGATCTGAATAGTATAGTGTGAAGAAAACAGTGGCCGTACATTTGTCTGTGTAGAAAGAGTTGATTTAGGTTATTAGGTCAGGAATTAAATCATATAGAAGTGAATTGCCTATAAAACTTAGTGAAACTTGACTATGTTGTTAATTTGATATATTTATAATTTAAAGAGCATACGTATTAAAATTAAGAGAAAGGTGAGTTGTAATTATACTGACTGAAGGTCAAAATTATTATCGTATTTTTTTATGAAAGCCCAACAAACCGTAAAACCTAAACGCTAATAATGAAATTGACTTAGATGTAAATTTTTTGAAACAATAATGGTATCGTTTAGAAGACTGTAAAACCATGATTGCGTACAACAATTTGCCAAGTGGATCGAGGATAAACTAGTTGCCACCTTGGAGACCGAGCCGGTCATCGAGTTCCTGTCCGGCGTGATCCACCGTTACAACATGCCCAAAAGGATAAACATCATGTCAAATTCATAAAAGTGTGATATGGCATAATCCCTTCTGTTGAAGAAGTCTGCATTGTCGTTGTGTAGTCTTTGCAAAACAATCTGCTGTGGGAGCCATTTTCCGCCATCGTGGCAGCAGAATACGTTGTTGTGGGACATCTACAGGCTGGCCAAGCTCAAATCCTCTGCACTTTTTGAGAATATATGATGTTTTTTTAACAATGTTAATGATGTTGAGACTTGAGACTTGTGAAGTGTGACCCCTAAACCTTGTTTGCAAGCGTAGAGACATTATTTACTCATTTTGACCATGTTTTTTTACCTTGTTGCCCATATTTATTCATAGAAACTATCAATATATTACTCGAATTATAATTTTTTTTGTCGAACTACTGCAACTATACAATTAACAACTATATTAGGTGTGTTGGGGACACAAGAGACTACTTGTATTCTGATTGTAAAACATTTTGAAGGAGAACACTTTTAACTTACATTTGTCGTGGATTAATAAACCTTAGGCCACCCACTTAAGGGGAATTCCTACTGTCCTATAATCCTATGTGCTTGGAGGTCCAACAGAGTCTACGAGAGCATAAGTGCATAGTAGACATCACCGATTGAGGTAGAAATTTTGCTGGTATTTTCTCAGTTACCTTTAATAATATGTATATTAGTTCTAGTTGGCTAGATACCAAAGGCGAAACCGAATGAGTGTTATGTTAGAAAACTACTTGAAAATTCGATTTTGTACCGATGTGTAATGATGGTTTATCATTTAATTCAATGCTATTTTATTACTAAGTGCAAAGCAAACACCCATCGTAACTGCTTATTTAACCAACTAGAACAAGTAGGGCACATTAACCAGCATGAAAACAACATCACAACATTAGATTATAGGGTCCTCATATAAACATTATATGCTCCATACTTTTCTATTTGCTTGTATCTAATCATACACTAGAAACTGCCATGATGATATTTATTAAACCACACTATTTACATACATATGTTGAGCCTTTTAAGAATATTAAATATACGCAAACATATGTAGACTATAAATTCACCCAACTGTGAAAATAATAATATGCAAGGACATGCAACTCATTTCCTTTTTCTCACATTGAAAGAAATGGCGTTTAATATTTTAAGGACATCATCTAAAAAAGGAAATAATTTATTTTCATTATAAAATATAATTGATTTTAGCATAGTGTGTGTAGTTGTCAATGATAGACATTAGAACTATATAAGAATGTTATAATCAACATTTAACAATATTTTTATGTTCTTAATAAATAAGTTATATCACAAATTTTTTACTTAAAAAATGATAATGAAGTATAATAGTTTAGTATAAATATTATTTTATTTAACGGTGACAAATTATCAAAATTGAATCATTAATGCTAATCAGTGGTGTCTTTTCAAATAAGAAGGCTATCATAGCAATTTCATTTTATAGAAAGTAAAAAAGACACCCCTCAATTCAAAGCTTTTGGGTTGTAAGAAACATAATAGAAATTAACAGGTGCCTTACTTAGCAGATTTAGTATCAGTCAATTCTCTTAATCATCACGTGACAGAAATAGAATTTCTTATTTTTAATTGAATAAAATACATAAGTAAGTTTTTTTAATTTTATTTATGTTATTTTTTGCTTTTTAAATATATTGTCCGACGCTCGAACTAGATCCCATCTTCTATTCTAGTGCGCCAAAAATATAAATTGCTCCAAATTGCTTTAATTATATAGGTATCGATTAATTTTGTTAAAAAGTGTTTGGTCCCGCAAATTAAGTAGGAAAATAAGGTTTCTTCATTTCTTGAAGGATGATTGTTAATAAAAAGGGTGAACACCGAAAACCCTTTGGAAAACCAAATAAATCCTTATGTGAAAGTATGAAAATATTGATGTACCATGATGGTTTCTTAAAAAAAATCCTTGTTTTAAATAAGTCCATTTTTTCTTTTGCAAATGTGCACAAGACATATGTCTGATATCACTAAAAATTTCAAATACAGATTCGAAATACAGCATGAGTAGTGTTAAAAAAGGACGGAAGAAAAAAATGACACCATTCATGTGTGGATTTGTCTTGTTTTCTTGGTGTTTGTCCACGGCACATGTAGATGTGCCCGAGTTGCACATCTAAGTGCTTGATCAAAGTAGAAAGAAGAAGGGAAAAAGACAAAAGAAAATGCTTGCATGAATCTTAGCGTAAAATCAATGATATAGTCTTAGATGTGATTTAGCAAAACTGGTCTTTTTTTTTGCCTCTTCGTGTATATTTCAATGTTGGATATGGAATTATTTACAGTTTGTAGGCACAAGTCTTGTGGATGTTCACAATTATTTTGAGAATCGAAAATTTGAGTTTGGAAACATGGTACGGTACTATCATGCCATCATGTGATAGTTGGTATTGCAGTGATGAGCTGAGTGAGCTTGCTAGACTTGGAGTCATCACCCTGGAGCAATGAATTAGCTGTAGCAGCACCCCGCAACGGAACCAAATGATGCCATGTCCCTCCATGTCCCGTCCCATCCGTAGCAAGGCTAGCAGTACAGTCCTACCCCTCCGTTAGTCAGCTTGCATTAACTGCCCCGTCCTCTCCCCTCTGACCTCTGACCACCGTACCCTCACCCCTCACTGCCACCCTACCACCACCCTCGCCTTTCCACCATTGACCCGAAGAAACAACGCCCTGCACCAACGGCGACGGCGAGAGAGAGAGAGAGAGAGAGAGAGCTCACGCCGCACATCTCCACTGCGCCGTGCCACTCACGCTCACCGGTCACTGCTGGTGTTGCGCCCCAGCAGAGCACGGCCGATTCGATATTCGCATTCCCTCCTCCACCACCACATGCCCCGCCCCTTTTATTCCCGCCTCCAGTCCACTCCTCTTCCCTCCACACCCCTCCCACCGCGCGCCCCCGCCGGCGCACCACCACAGCCCGCCACAATGCCTCCCCCTCCGCACCTCCTCCTCCTGCCGCTCCTCCTCATCCTTCCATCCCCCTCCTCCGGCTCCCCGGACCGCGACATCTACGCGCTGGGCAAGATCAAGGCGGCCCTCGTCCCGGCCCCGACCACCACCGCCTCCCCCAACCCCCCGCTCGCCGACTGGGACCCGGCGGCGACGTCCCCGGCCCACTGCGCCTTCACCGGCGTCACGTGCGATGCCGCGACGTCCCGCGTCGTCGCCATCAACCTCACCTCCCTCCCGCTCCACGCCGGCACCCTGCCCCCGGAGCTCGCGCTGCTGGACTCCTTGACCAACCTCACCATCGCCGCCTGCTCCCTCCCCGGCCGCATCCCCGCGGGCCTGCCCTCCCTCCCCTCCCTCCGCCATCTCAACCTCTCCAACAACAACCTCTCCGGCCCCTTCCCCGCCGGCGACGGGCAAGGAGCGCTGTACTTCCCGGCCCTCCAGCTCCTCGACTGCTACAACAACAACCTCTCTGGCCCGCTCCCGCCCTTCGGCGCCGCGCACGCGGCCGCGCTGCGCTACCTGCACCTCGGCGGGAACTACTTCTCCGGCCCCATCCCGCCGGCCTACGGCGACGTCGCCTCCCTCGAGTACCTCGGCCTCAACGGCAACGCGCTCTCCGGGCGCGTCCCGCCGGAGCTGGCCAGGCTGGGACGGCTCAGGAGCCTCTACGTCGGGTACTTCAATCAGTACGACGGCGGCGTGCCGCCCGAGTTCGGCGGGCTGCGCAGCCTCGTGCTGCTCGACATGAGCAGCTGCAACCTCACCGGCCCCATCCCGCCCGAGCTCGGCAAGCTCAAGAACCTCGACACGCTCTTCCTCCTCTGGAACCGGCTCTCCGGGGAGATTCCAACGGAGCTCGGCGAGCTCCAGAGCCTGCAGTCGCTCGACCTGTCGGTGAACGACCTCGCCGGCGAGATACCGGCGAGCCTCGCCAAGCTGAAACACCTCCGGCTGCTCAACCTGTTCCGGAACCACCTCCGCGGCGGGATACCGGCGTTCGTCGCCGAGCTGCCGGACCTCGAGGTGCTGCAGCTCTGGGAGAACAACCTCACCGGCAGCCTCCCGCCGGGGCTCGGGAGGAACGGCCGGCTCAGGAACCTCGACGTCACCACCAACCACCTCACCGGCACCGTGCCGCCGGAGCTCTGCGCCGGCGGCAGGCTCGAGACGCTCGTGCTCATGGACAACGCCTTCTTCGGCCCCATCCCGGAGTCGCTCGGCGCGTGCAAGACGCTGGTGCGCGTCCGGCTCAGCAAGAACTTCCTCAGCGGCGCCGTGCCGGCCGGGCTCTTCGACCTGCCGCAGGCCAACATGCTGGAGCTCACCGACAACCTGCTCACCGGCGAGCTCCCCGACGTGATCGGCGGCGGCAAGATCGGCATGCTGCTGCTGGGGAATAACGGGATCGGCGGCAGGATTCCGGCGGCCATCGGCAACCTCCCCGCGCTCCAGACGCTCTCGCTCGAGTGCAACAACTTCTCCGGCGAGCTGCCGCCGGAGATCGGCCGGCTCAGGAACCTGTCCCGGCTCAACGTCAGCGGGAACCATCTCACCGGCGCGATCCCGCAGGAGCTCACGCGCTGCGCGTCGCTCGCCGCCGTGGACGTCAGCCGCAACCGCCTGACCGGCGCGATACCGGAGAGCATCACGTCGCTGAAGATCCTGTGCACGCTGAACGTGTCGAGGAACGCGCTGTCCGGCGAGCTCCCCACGGAGATGTCCAACATGACGAGCCTCACGACGCTGGACGTGTCGTACAACGCGCTGACCGGCGCCGTGCCGATGCAGGGCCAGTTCCTGGTGTTCAACGAGAGCTCCTTCGTGGGCAACCCCGGGCTCTGCGGCGGCCCGCTGACCGGCAGCAGCGACGACGGCGCCTGCTCCTACAACAACCACGACGGCGGCGGCGGCGTGCTGTCGCTCCGCCGCTGGGACTCGAAGAAGATGCTGGTGTGCCTGGCGGGCGTGTTCGTGGCCCTGGTGGCCGCGTTCCTGGGCGGTCGCAAGGGGTGCGAGGCGTGGCGGGAGGCGGCGCGCCGCCGCTCCGGGGCGTGGAAGATGACGGTGTTCCAGCAGCGGCCGGGGTTCTCGGCGGACGACGTGGTGGAGTGCCTGCAGGAGGACAACATCATCGGCAAGGGCGGCGCCGGGATCGTGTACCACGGCGTGACCCGCGGCGGCGCCGAGCTGGCGATCAAGCGGCTGGTGGGGCGCGGCGTCGGCGGCGACCGCGGGTTCTCGGCGGAGGTGGGCACGCTGGGGCGGATCCGGCACCGCAACATCGTGCGCCTGCTGGGCTTCGTGTCCAACCGCGAGACCAACCTGCTGCTGTACGAGTACATGCCCAACGGCTCGCTGGGGGAGATGCTCCACGGCGGCAAGGGCGGCCACCTCGGCTGGGAGGCCCGGGCGCGGGTGGCGCTCCAGGCGGCGCGCGGCCTCTGCTACCTCCACCACGACTGCGCGCCGCGCATCATCCACCGCGACGTCAAGTCCAACAACATCCTGCTTGACTCGGCGTTCGAGGCCCACGTCGCCGACTTCGGCCTCGCCAAGTTCCTCGGCGGCGGCGGGGCCGCCGGCGGCAACTCCGAGTGCATGTCCGCCATCGCCGGCTCCTACGGCTACATCGCCCCAGGTATACAAATTTCATTGCATTTGAATTCATTTCATCCATCCAACACATTCTATCTGAAGCAAGGCCGGGCACATTAACTGCACACACGATTCACTGGTCCTGCCTGAAGAACTGCGGCATGTACTTGGCTGTTGTTGGCTTGGATTTTAGCCTAGTTTCAGGCTGCACTTGTCTGCAGCCCCACACCGGCCATGTTCGTTCTTGTTGCCATGTGCAATGGTCAACTTGAGAGAGGACAAAGGGTAGTAGTGGTGTAGTACCACTGGCGACAGTGAGTGAGTGACAGTGATTAGTGGTGGTGGTTGTTAGTGTCTCTTTTGCCCTGCCCCTGTTTCCTGGATTGTAGCACAGATTTGGGGCTAATTTAAGTTGTCAGTGCCTGGAGCTGGAGGATCTTGTTGGCATGTGTGTTCATGTCAACCAGAGAGACAGGACAAAGATCTCCTTTTGCAGTTAATGATAGGGATATCTATCTATATCTCCTTTGGTCAGACTAAGCATGATTAGAAGGTTGCATAATTCTGCCTGGTTTGATTAATGAACTGGTCCTGTTAATTAACTCTCCTGACGTGGTGGCAGAGTACGCCTACACCCTGCGGGTGGACGAGAAGAGCGACGTGTACAGCTTCGGGGTGGTGTTGCTGGAGCTCATCACGGGGCGGCGCCCCGTGGGCGGGTTCGGCGACGGCGTGGACATCGTGCACTGGGTCCGCAAGGCCACCGCGGAGCTCCCCGACACCGCCGCGGCCGTCCTCGCCGTCGCCGACCGCCGCCTCTCCCCCGAGCCCGTGCCGCTGCTCGTGGGGCTCTACGACGTGGCCACGGCGTGCGTCGAGGAGGCGAGCACCGACCGGCCCAACATGCGCGAGGTGGTGCACATGCTCTCGCAGCCCGCCCTCGCCGGCGCCGCCACAGCCGACAGCGCGGCCCGGCCCGACGACGACCTTATCCTCTCCTTCTGACCGGCATGCCTTCGTTCAAGATCGCGGTGGCTCGGGAATTAAGCGGGGAGATAATTTATGGTAAATGTACGCGCTAATTTTGGGTTTAACCCTTGGTGCTTAGGTATTTTGTGGCGTGTGGATGTGTAATAACAACTACTACTCCTAGTAGCGTCAGTGTGTACTCTCTGAAGCTGAAAGCCAAGGCTGCGAGAGTACCTTGACTGGACGATGCTGAATGAACGAATGTATCTGTACATAGTAGTAAAACCTCCGAGTTCAAATATCAACTGGCTACATTATTCATATCTCTTTGCTGCTAGTCTCCTTCCGTAAACTAATATAAGATTGTTTAGATCACTATTTACCATTATTAGCTTACATAGCGAGTATTTGCGGATGCTTTTCGTTCTTGTCGCCATCTTTGATAGGATGGAGCATGAAGCAAGTGACAGTGAAAAGGTGAATTTCCGTTCTGAAAACGTTTGGATGATCTTTGCTGCTCCTTCTAAGTCCTCTTTGCTGCTCCTGTTATAAGTATCGATCGGATGGATGATTGCAGGCCGTCGCTTGCGGAATCGAATCGGACGGAGCGGGAGGCCAAGAACACAACGGGAGGCCGACCTAACTTGGTTGCCTTTCATATATATTCCCTCCTTTTTGGTGCTCGTGATATTTTGGTAAAATAGATAGTTGAGCATATATTCCCTGCGCCTGGGTGGATGATGGTTAAGATGTGTCTTTTTGAGATATCTCTCCCCCTCTCTCGTGGAAGCTGGGATCAGAATGTCGTGGCTTCGTCAGTGTGGTAGTAGTACACTGGGAGTAAAAGGCAGCGAGTTTTTGTTGTTGTTGGAAGGGTCACCACCACACTTTATTTAAACATCTATAATGTCTGGTGCAAGCAAAAATTCAGGAATGGTGGATAACCAAATGTGCCTCGACTGACCCTTTCGCTAGACCGTGTGCTTCAAAATTTGCATTTCTTCCTTCATGAATAACTTCGGAGTAGGTGAATCGCTGCGTTCTCTTCTCGACGTCCCTGATAATTGGTGCTGAAGCTCCCAAGAATTGGCCTGACAGGTGCTTAACAGCGGCTAGACAATGGGTAGCGATCAAGACACTCTGAATATGGAGATCCTCCGCCACGGAGAGGGCCTCACAGCAAGCTTGTGCCTCCAAGCTCTCAGGGTCAGTAAGACCTTCAAAGATAGTAACACAAGCTCCCAAGGACTTCCCCTGATCATGATCATTGCGGCAGATGGCTGCACTAGATCCTCTTTGTATTACTTCTTGAAACAGCCGCGTCAACATTGATCTTTGCTACCCCAGATGGTCTTTCCCTCCATTTCTTCACTGAAGGTCTGCTTGGCCTCGAGTGTTTATTTTTCTCCTTACTTGGTATCATCTCAAGATCTGGTAAGTACTTCGGAATGAAAAAGTACATAGTGGACTCTGGTAAACCTCTCTGTGCTTCGCTTTCCTTCTCGCCCACCAAATCGACCAAAGCGTTACAAGAACAATGGTGAAATCCTTCTCATTCATGGTATCCTGCATAGTGCTTAACCATAACTTTGCATCATCGGTTCCACAAGCAATCATGTGTTCGACTCACCACATTATCATTCATGAGGGCCCAGACACATCTTGACATACGACACTCAATGAGCGTGTGGCGCCATGAGTCTGCTGCGGCACTGCACATGGAACACTCACCCTCCTCTGATATGTGATGAATCCTCACAGTTTCTCCTGTAGGGATCGAGTTTTTTGCCAGTCTCCATGCAAAGTTGTTCACATTTCCTGGGTCTCTAGTTTTCCACAACTGAGCCACCCTTGTATCGAGTTACTCCCACATTCTCTAACCAATATCCCCATGTCCTTTTTGTATCAACAAGTAGCCGATATGCTGATCGGACCGAAAAAACTCCTGTTTTTTCATAGTGCCAAGCCCACCGGTCACATGAAGTTTACGTGTTTTTTTTTAAAACAGCTGCTGCATCGATGGAATTCATGTACACATCAAGCAGTGAGTGTGAGAGTAGCCTTGACCTGGGCCAAGTCCTTGCCAATGCCGACGCCAACATTGTCACACATCAAGCCTTGAGACTTTTGTGAGGTCTCACTGCTCATTTTTTTTTTACCTTTTGTGAGGTTTCAAATCTAAACAGGGACGAATAAATCGTAACTGTACACTATGCTGCGGTATGAGCATTTGGCATAAAAATAAATAAAGGGAATGACTGACAGGTAGCCGCTTGAATATGTAATTTGGGTCAGTCAACTTTTGTTTTTGCATGCAAGAGTGTGTGGTGTGGATGCCCGCGTGTGCGTGCTCTTCGCCGTGCGTGTGCGGCAGAGTGTGATATGACGTGTGCATGCGTCCGTGGGCCCAGCCGCCGCGCCAATGCGAGGTAAAAAAAAACAAATACAATGCCAATGCTATTAGTCCAGCAAACTTCAAAGTGCATCTCTCATAGCTAGATAAGCACATGCCATCTTACTCATATCATGTGTATTGTGGTCTTGTAGAGGGTCGGGTTGGGTCAGGTCCCTATCACACAAGTGAAAGAGCTGCATGGTTGCATCTTTTCTCATGTACTCCCTCCGTTCTCAAATATTTGTCTTTCTAGAGATTTCAACAAGTGACTACATACGGAGCAAAATGAGTGAATCTACACTCTAAAATATGTCTACATACATCCGTATGTTGTGCCCATTTGAAATGCCTAGAAAGACAAATATTTAGGAACTGAGGGAGTATGTAAACAGGGAGCTCAATTTATCTGCATGCATGTATAATCCAGCACCAATATCCCATCTAGTAGAAAATATGGCCTTTGTAATTCACAAGCAGGTGGGATGTCATTGTATATATTCAAGGTTGATTGTCTACTAAAACAAATGCGGGGAAGAAAGAAATTTGTTGCAAGAAACCATGCCATCATAGCAATCATGCCTTCCTATCACCACAAGGAGCAGAGGAATTGTCCAGTGTGAATTTGTATCCTCGTCATCTTCAATAGCAAAGACTTCTTATCATCTGAAGTCGGTTCATTGAATAATGTGTCTGACACTCTCACTTCAGATCATCTCTTCAACAAACCATTCATCCAAAACATCGATGTTGTCCACATCTCCGCTTAGTTATAAACTTCACTCGGATAAAGCATGTGTGTAACATTAACAGAGTAAATCTAAGATGCACAACTCACACGAAAATCTAGTGGGCAATGGGCACTGGTCCATTGTTATGCTGACTGATAGTAGGATGTCATCGAAATAAGCCTATCTGAAGTGAACAGATTACCTGTAAAAATGACAACAATAGGGGTACAAAGGCCTGAACCATTAGCGTCCAAGCCAATGAATAAATTAAACATGAATGACAAAAACCTCTGTAAAATAAAGAACTGCACAGGCCGGAATATGCCCTACTTCTCGTGAGAAAATAAAAAACAACCATATTTAGAGAAACATAAACCAAGGGTCAGAATGTGAAGACCTAGCATATCATTTACCCAGTTGGCAATCCAAGGAATGCGCTCACCTCAAAACATGGCATATACACGTTCAGTTTAGCATAGACAAAGGGAGCATCAACAAACCTCCCACGAACCATCGAAAATCATTGTTGTTATTATCTTCAGTTATTCACTGTGCGTGTACCGTCTATATTAACATATGAACAATAAGGCTGGCTTAGCAAGAGCAAAAATATTTGAGATGATCTATGTCTACCTGGATGCAAATGAGCTGCTTCAAATGTTGACTAATTTCAGTAGATAGAACAAACAGATACATGTCAGGTAGTGTAAACAGAATAACTCCAGCCAGTAAATATTATCAGAAGCATTAGTACACATACAAACTTCAGTGGTGCTTCTCTTGGCATTTGTCCAAATAAATGGTCTGCATGATAGTGAGCCGGCTTGCCTGAATCTAGCCCCAAAAGCACCACAACTTGGAGGGAAAGGTAAGCACCAACTAAAGAGCACGGTTTCAGCAGGAACAGACTAATCACTGGTAAATCATTCACAATGTGAAAAGGCGGTCAGAGAGGAGATCAATTTACCTAGCCTTGGTACATAGCAACCATTGTATGCCTCATACATTGTAGGAAGGGAGCTGCGACGAATGACTTCCTGCACGGCATCCGACCTGTATGTGTAGGATTGAGGGATTGGAGAAGGCCGATGATGGACCAGGGCTTTGGCACCGCAGTGAGCTCTCCGCCCGTTGGGTAACCTTGTGCAGGATGAACAAAGGAGAAGACACAGTGTTTGGAAAATGACAATGGCCGCCAGTGTGCAGCAACTCGGGTGGCACGCTAGCAGCAGTGAGAAAGGAGGCGAGACAACTGCCGCCACTGCGCTGGAGGAGGGAGAGGACGGGCCTCCGCCGAGCCGCGCGACGCCGTACCCTCGCTCGCCACCACCTGCCTTGGGCTCGGCCTCCGCGGTGGTGACGCCGTCCTCATGCTCCCCTCAGCCACTCCTATCTTGCTCCCACCTAGCCACCCGTGCTTCTTAGTGTCCTCGCGGTGGGCTGCGTGATAGTCGATGCAGCGGCCACGCCTGCGGCGCTGGTCACCCTTCTCACCACCTCCGGTGCAGGGGAAGAACGATGCTCGATTGGGTAGCAGAGCAGTGGGCCGTGGCTCCGCCGTGGACCTGCGGAGAAAGAGGAGCGGCGACAAGGCAGGGGAGGTAGTGGCCAGCGGCAACACAAGGGAGGAAGAGGGCATGGGACGACCGCGGCAACACGGGGAAAGGTGGTGATCTAGTCATGGTGGATTTTTTCAGAGATGAAACAACGGCACACGTGCCATGCGTTACCAGCCGATGGGCCCAGTCATCTTGCAAAGGCCAAACACCCACCACAATCAGGCCGTGCTGTACCCAGACACAATTCAACCAACTTAATGTTTTACTAGCTATATCATCCGACCCTACCCTAAGAAACAAAAGCTACCATCCGACCTGTTCACACCCTGTCAAACGTTGACCATACAACTTTCACACCACCGATTCACCAGAAGCCTCAAAATCGTGGGAGCTTAGTAATTGTACTGATTCACAGCGTGTGGATGTGTCTCTGTGGAATAATGTTTCTTCACATCGGTGGAGCTAACAAATTTCTTTGTAAGAAAAAATTAAGAAAAATATGAATCATGAGAGTGGATTAACCCTAACTTAACATAAATTTTAAAAGGAAAATATTATTATTCCGATAATTCAACCCAGTGCCCGGGCTCAGATGAGCCCGGTGAACAGTAGCACAATTTAAAAAGGTAAAAAAAGTTCAAAAATTCCATTTTTTTGTGCTGCAACATGCTCCTATGCGCGAACTCCGTGTAAATTTTTCTGAAGTTTGAACATTCGAGGAGCTCGTGGCAAAAAAGACAAAATCAGCGCTGAACAATGCGATTTTCAAAAGTTTCTCAGACATCCGAAAATTGTCTTTTTTGCCACGAGCTCCTCCAACGTCCAAACTTCACAAAATTTTGCACGGAGTTCACGCACAGGAGCATCTTGCACGACAAAAAAAATTGAATTTTGTTGAACATTTTTTCCCTTTCAAATCGTGGTACTGTTCATGCCCGGGCTCATCTGAGCCCGGGCACCAAATCGCCGCTCTCTTATTATTCAACCATGTGTAACATAATATAACATACAAAACTTTTAGTTTCTCTAGCCTTCTCATTTCATAAACTAAAAGAAAATAAGAAAATGTATTTTTTCAAGGAAAAGAGAATCAGTGGCATTAGTATTACCCTAAAAGGCGAAGGAAAATGAAAAATATCAAACAAATAATGAAAAATTCACACATAATTTACACATAAATTACGTTCTCATAATACATAAGAATAAGTATCTAATAGTAAAATTATAAAAGAAGAAAAATGGTGGGTTTCCTGAAACTCTAATACTTGTGTTGGTGTCACCTTAAAGAATACAAACAACAAAAATAAAAATAAATAGAAAATTACCATTAAAATTAAAGAATTATTGGAAATACCAATGAACCGGTAGTTTTCTAAAAATGAGTGAATTAGCGGCATTGCTATTAACCCTAAAAAGAAATAAAGTATAAAAATTAAATCAAATAATGAAAATTTACATAGAAATTGTGATTTTTTTTATAAATATGCAAGTTTTGCAAAAAAAAGAGGTTTTGCAAATAGGAATGAATTACTAAGATTTTTATTACCCTTAAAGAAGAAAGAAAAATGAAATAAAAGCTACGAAAAATAAAAATAATGAAATCTTACAAGGAGGAATGAATTAGTGGCATAGGTATCACCCTTAAAGAAGGACAAAGATGAAATAAAAAATAAAAAAATAAAAAAAATAAAGTAGTATAAGGAAGAATGAATTAGAGACGTTGGTATTACACTGAAAGAAGAAAGAAAAATGAAAAATAAACTAAAACAGAATCAAAATAATGAAGTTTTGTAAGGAGAAATGAATTAGCGGTGTTGGTATCACCCTTTAAGAAGAATGAAAATGAAATAAAAATGAAACAAAACAAAACAAAACAAAACAAAATATTGAATTTTCTAAGGAAAAAAGAAATAGTGGTAATAGCAATGAATAGTAGTTTCCAAGAAGGAATGAATTAGGGGCGTTGGTATTACGCTTAAAATAAACAAAATATAAAATATTAAAGAAAATAATGATACAATTTGCA
Source organism: Triticum aestivum (assembly GCF_018294505.1). Lineage (NCBI taxonomy): Eukaryota > Viridiplantae > Streptophyta > Magnoliopsida > Poales > Poaceae > Triticum > Triticum aestivum. The sequence goes on from NC_057814.1 coordinate 621,104,972, forward strand.
CACAATTTACACGGAATTTGCTATTTTTCAAAATATGAAAAATAAGTATATAGCAGTGAAAGTTTCAGAAAAACAAGTTTTCTATGATGAAGTTATTAATTAGTGTCATTGTTATTGCCCTTGAGAAGAAATAAAATGAAATAAAAGGTAAAAAAGAAGTATTATAAGGAATAATGAATTAGTGGTATTGGTATTACCCTTAGAAAAAAAAAGAAAATGAAAAAGGAACTAAAGGTGTGTACAACAAGGATGATTGTGAAAAACTAAAAAGTAAAGACTCATATAATACAAGACACTCCAAGCAAAACACATATCATGTGGTGGAAAAAAAAATATAGCCTCAAGTAAATTTACCGATGGCTTGAAGACAAAAGACGGGATGCCATCCAGGGCATCCCCAAACTTAGATGCTTGGTTGTCCTTGAATATTACCTTGGGGTGCCTTGGGCATCCCCAAGCTTAGGCTCTTGTCACTCCTTATTCCGTGGTCCATCAAAACATTACCCAAAACTTGAAAACTTCACAACACAAAACTCAACAGAAAACTCGTAAGATCCGTTAATATAATAAAAGCAAGTCACCACTTAGGTACTATTGTGAACTAATTCCAATTTTATATTGATGTTATATCTACTGTATTCTAACTTCTCCATGGTTCATACCCCCCGATAGTACCCATAGATTCATCAAAATAAGCAAACAACACAATGAAAACAGAATCTGACAAAAACAGAACAGTTTATATACTAATCTGGAAATTTCGTATACTTCTGTAACTCCAAAAGTTCTAAAAAATTAGGACAACTAAGGCAATTTGTATATCAATCTAGTGTAAAAATTCAGATCAAAAACATGCTTCTGTGATGTTTTAAAATTTTGGCAATGAGCGCAAAAGTTTCTGTTTCTCAGCAAGATCAAATCAATTATCACTATAGATCATCCCAAAGGTCTTACTTGGCTCAAACACTAATTAAAACACTAAAACACAATCACTACAGAAGTAATATTGTGTATTCTCATAAGAACAGAAAATAAAAAATATTGGGTTGTCTGAACAAGCGTTTTTCTTTAAAGGCTTTTAGCTAGGCATTGATAATTTTAATGATGCTCACATGAAAGATAACAATTGAAACACGAAGAGAACATCATGTAGCATGTGAAAATCAAGTTTAAATCTAACATACTTCCTATGCATAGGCATTTTATAAGCAAACAAACTTTTAAGACAAGCAAAAACCTAGCATATGCAAGGAAGAAGAAAGAAACACTATCAATCTCAACATAACGAGAGGTAATTTAGTAACATGAAAATTTCTATAACCATATTTCCCTCTCTCATAATAATTACATGTAGGATCATATTCAAATTCAATGATATAACCATCATATGACATATTCTCTACATGATCCACATGCATGCAAAGTCGACACTCTTCCAAAATAGTGTGATTATTATCAAATAAAGTCATTGATACGTCTCCGTCGTATCTATAATTTTTGATTGTTTCATGCCAATATTATACAATTTGTATACACTTTTGGCAACATTTTATATGATTTATTTGGACTAACATATTGATTAAGTGCCCAGTGCCAGTTCCTGTTTGTTGCATGTTTTTCGCACAAAATCCATAACAAACAAAGTCCAAATGCGATAAAAATTTACGGAGAATTATTTTGGAATATATGTGATTTTTGGGAGGTGGAATCAACGCAAACAGGGGCCCACAGTGCCCACAACCCACCAGGGCACGCCTGGGGGTGCCAGGCGCGCCCAGGTGTCTTGTGCCCTCCTTGAAGGTCGGCTGGGGCCCTTCTTCTGGAGCAAGAAAGATAATTTATGGGAAAAATCGTGTAAAAATTTCAGCGCAATCGGAGTTACGGATCTCCGGGAATTTAAAAAATGGTGAAGGGCAAGATCTGGGGAACGCGAAACAGAAGAGAACAGAGAGGAAGATCCAATCTCGGAGGGGCTCCCGCCCTCCGCCACCATGGAGGCCATGGACCAGAGGGGGAACTCTCCTCCCATCTAGGGGGGAGGCCAAGGAAGAAGAAGAAGGAGGAGGGGGGCTCTCTCCCCCTCTCTCCCGGTAGCGCCGGAACGTCGCCGGGGCAAGTATCGTGACGGCGATCTACATAAACAATCTTGCTACCGTCAACACCAACTCTCTCCCCCTCTATGCAGCGGTGTAACACCCCTTCTCCCCGCTGTAATCTCTACTTAAACATGGTGCTCAACTCCATATATTATTTCCCAATGATATTTGGCTATCCTATGATGTTTGAGTAGATCAGTTTTGTCCTGTGGGTTAATCATGATCTTGGGTGGTATGATTGTATATTTTATTTATGGTTTTGTCCTACGGTGCCCTCTGTCTCACACAAACGTGAGGGGCCCCGCTGTAGGGTGTTGCAATACGTTCATGATTCGCTTATGGTGGGTTGCGAGAGTGACAGAAGTTTAAACCCGAGTAGGTGGGTTGTTGCGTATGGGATAAAGATGACTTGATACTTAATGCTATGTTTGGGTTTCATGGCCTTAATGATCTTTAGTAGTTGCGGATGCTTGCTAGGGGTCCAATCATAAGTGCATATGATCCAAGTAGAGAAAGTATGTTAGCTCATGCCTCTCCCTCATGTAAGATTGCAAGAATGATTACCGGTACTTGTTATCGATTGCCTAGGGACAAATGACTTTCTTGTTGAAAAAAGCTATACACTTTTATTACCTTGCAATTTATTCATAGTTTTATTCTCACAAAGGACTCATAGTTTTATTCTTGCAAAATAGTTTCGTACTTGTTTTAGGTAAAGCAAACGTCAAGTGTGCGTAGAGTTGTATCGGTGGTTGATAGAACTTGAGGGAATATTTATTCTACCTTTAGCTCCTCGTTGGGTTTGACACTCTTATTTATCGAAGAATGCTACAAACGATCCCCTATACTTGTGGGTTATCAGGATCTTTTTCTGGCGCCGTTGCAGGGGAGCAATAGCGTGGGGTGAATATTCTCGTGTGTGCTTGTTTGATTTATCACTAAGTAGTTTTTATTTCCCTTTGTAAGTTGTTCTCTATCTTTAGTTATGGATATGGAACACGAAACACCAAAAAAATTAGTTGTACTTGCTACTCATGGAGATGGGGAACCTCCTAAAACCCTCGATGCTCGTTATGTGAAAAATATTATGCACTACTTTGATAATCCTAAGAAAACCCCATTCAACTATATAATGGGAGCAACGTTGGGTCAATGTGAATACTTTAGGGATTATCACTTGACTCATAAAGGGAAATTTTTATGGGATCAAATTTATATGTTGCATTGGTATGCTCGGGTGCTATGCTTGAGATATGATTATACTTGTTGCTCTAGGATGAACGCTCCACATCCTCCCTTTTGATGCAAATTTAATGATAATGAAACCTTAGCTTCTTATGCTAATGGTATATATGATTACTATGATGTGGAACGAATAGAAGAATTTGTTGCTTTTAAGGGTGCTTATGAAATTGAATCTTTGTTTGAAAAGTTTGAAGATTTTGATGATTCAGTTTATAGACCTGAAAATTTTGCTATCCTTAAATATTGTTATGATAATTATAAATGCTATTATGATATTGATGTATTTATTGAGAATGTCTCCGCTGTCCAAGAAGAGACTAATATTTTGCAGGAGTCTATGAAAGAAGAAATTGATGAAACTATGAGCTCATTGGATGAAAAAGATGATGAGGAGAGTGAAGAACAAAAGGAGGAAGAACGGATTAGCTATTCGTGCCCACCTTCTAATCAGGGTAACCCTCCAACTCATACATTGTTTAATGTCCCTTCATTCTTACCGAAGGATGAGTGCTATGATAATTGCTATGATCTCGTTGATTCTTTTGAAATATCCCTTTTTGATGAATTTGATGCTTGCTATGCTTGTGGCCATGATGCCAATATGAATGATGCTTATGGAGATGAACTTGCTATAGTTCCTTATGTTAAGGATGAAATTGTTGTTATTGCACCCACGCATGATAGTCCTATTATCTTTTGAATTCTCCAAACTACACTATATCAGAGAAGTTTGCACTTATTAAGGATTACATTGATGGGCTGCCTTTTACCGTTACACATGATAATTTCGATGAATATAATATGCATGTCCTTGCTGCTCCTACTTGCAATTATTATGAGAGAGGAACTATATCTCCACCTCTCTATGTTTCCAACACGATAAAATTGCAAGAAACTAGTTATACTATGTATTGGCCTTTTCTTGATGTGCATGAATTGTTCTTGTATGACATGCCGATGCATAGGAAGAGAGTTATACTTCATCATTGCATGATATATGTTGCTTTGTGCTCACTACTAAATTCTAAATCATTGTTAATTTAAATTGGCTTTGATATACCCCAGGATCCGGGTGGATTCATTACTTGAGCACTTTATGCGTAGCTTAATGGCTTTAAAGAAAGCACTGCCAGGGAGACAACCTGGAAGTTTTAGAGTCATTTTATTCTGTTGAGTGCTTTTATAAAGTTTAAAAATAAAAAAATATAGAGAGGAACTTAAAAATTTTCGACAAAAGAGAAGCAATTGAAAGGTGATGCATTGGAGAAGTGAGGGTCGACCTTGAACACTTGTGTTCATGCTCATGGAAACAATGTAGAAATTTTCATGAAGATTATCGCGAAAATAATTATCCCCTTGTACCAATCCATTGTATTATAAAAATAATGTGCCAAGATTTTCCTTTATGATGATTAGATTTCTTATTGGTATGAGTGGTGCAGAAACAGAAACTTTGGCTGTAGTGCGCGATTTTACACTTTTTACTGAAACGTCGAAAGCTTCTGAAACTTTTTCCACAGTATTACTATACAAATTTTTTATTTTGTCCTAATTGTTCAGAATTTTTGGAGTAATATAAGTATGGTTAGAGTTCAGATAACTACAAACTGTCCTGTTTAAGACAGATTCTGTTTTTGATGCATTGTTTTGCTTGTTTTGATGAAACTATCGATTCTATCTGTGGTATAAGCCATGGAAATTTATATTACAGTAGCTACAATGGAAAAATAAAATATGAATTGGTGTGCAACAGTACTTAGAGTAGTGATTTGCTTTATTATACTAACAGATCTTACTGAGTTTTCTGTTGAGTTTTGTATGGATGAAGTGATCGAAGATCGAGGAGGTCTCGATATGAGGAGAAGGAGGAGAGGCAAGAGCTCAAGATTGGAGATGCCCAAGGCAACCCAAGTAAATATTTAAGGAGACTCAAGCGTCTAAGCTTGGGGATGCCCCGGAAGGCATCCCATCTTTCTTCAACAAGTATCGTCATGTTTTCGTTTTCGTTTCGTTCACGTGATATGTGTAAATCTTGAAGCGTCTTTTGTGTTTATTTTTCACTTTTCTTTTATGCACCGTGCTGGTATGAGAAGTGGCGGAGCTAGCATTTGACATCAGGGTGGTTCGCCTAAAAAAAATGACAACAACTATGAATGTGAATGACGTAACTAATTGCCAGTACCACATAGAAATAGATTAATATGGTCTTACGAACACACTAAAATTTACATACAAGTCTCACTTTTGCATAAACGAAGCCTAAAAAGTACATATGTTGAGATAGTGCACAACACAACAAATAGAAGCAATGGTTACGCGAGCAAATTGGTTGATGGGTTAATCTGGAGAGGTTTCATGGCCGATAAGATATGTGCTCTTTGGATTTTGTCTTTCTATAGTACTCCCTCCGTACCTAAATCGTTTTGGTAGGCTAGTTTAGCATACTAAAAGTCTAAAACGACTTTTATTTAGGTGCAGAGCAAGTAGTATATAACTGATCTGAACAAGGTCCTTCACAAGCCATGCTTGTTCTTAATTAAAGTGTTTTTATAATTAATCTGAATGAAATTTCTTATTCATGCAACTAGCTGTTCTCCCCATTAAATTGTTCTATCCATTCATTCAAAAGATGAAGATCGTCGTCGTTGCAAAACCTAAATAAAAAATTGGGTAATTGGGGAATGGGCGAATGGTACCTCTCAAATCAGTCCGAGCCGAGCGCCGACTGGGTGGCTGCCGCCGGCTTGTAGAAGTGCCGGGCGTCGCGTCCAGGGGCGGTGGCGAGGCTGGCGCCGAGAGCCGGGCAGGCTGCAGGCGCGACAGAGAAGCAGGGGCGGAGGAGCCTCCTAGGCGGCTGCGTTTCTGGCGACCGGCGAGGGCGGCGAGGCAGGCAGAGGCGGCGATGGGGTGGCTGGCGGCTGGGCATCGGGCAGGTTCCGTGGTGCGTCAGGCAGACAGGCTGCGTGTGCGTGGTATGAGCGTGGATCGTTGTTGGGTCAAAGTGTCGTTGGGCTATTTGTTTCCTCTGGCCCATCTCTCTATATACATATTTTGAGGGAATGTCCCATCTCTATGTGCTGGTACAAAATTCCAGGGTGGGCCGCGGCCCACCCTGGACACCTTGTAGCTCCGCCCCTGGGTATGAGATAGTCCATGGTTGATTTCTGGAATGCTCATTGCACTTCAATTAAATCTTTTGAGTATGGCTCTATAGAATGCTTCATGCATGTGCTTCACTTATATCATTTGAAGTTTGGATTGCCTGTTTCTCTTCACATAGAAAAACGTTGTTTGTAGAATGCTCTTTTGGTTCACTTATATTTATTAGAGCATGATATTTTGTAGAAAGAATTAAACTCTCATGCTTCACTTATATCTATTTAGAGAGTCAATAGGAATTGGTCATTTGCATGGTTAGTCATAAAATCCTACATAAAACTTGTGGATCACTGAATATGATATGTTTGATTCCTTGCAATAGTTTTGCAATATAGAGATGGAATATGTGGGAGGTACTAGTAAATGGTTATGTTTAGTAAGAATATTGGTGTTAAGGTTTGTGATTCCCAAAGCATGCACGTATAGTCTCTCGTTATGCTATGAAGTTGGAGCATGATTTATTATTGATTGTCTTCCTTATGAGTGGCGGTCGGGGACGAGCGATGGTATTTTCCTACCAATCTATCCCCCTAGGGGCATGCATAGTAGTACTTTGCTTCAAGGGCTAATAAACTTTTGCAATAAGTATATGAGTTCTTTATGACTAACATGAGTCCATGGATTATACGCACTTTTACCTTTCCGCAATTTTCTAGCCTCTACGGTACCGTGCATTGCCCTTTCTCATCTCGAGAGTCGGTGCAAACTTCGCAGGTGCATCCAAACCCCGTGATATGATACGCTCTATCACACATAAGCCTTATTATATGTTCCTCAAAACAGCCACCATACCTACCTATTATGGCCTTTCCATAGCCATTCCGAGATATATTGCCATGCAACTTCCACCGCTTCCGTTTGATGACTTGAGCATTCATTGTCATATTGCTTTGCATGATCATATAGTTGACATAGTGTTTGTGGCTCAACCACCGTTCATCATTTTTCATACATGTTATGCTAGATCATTGCACATCCTGGTATTGCCAGAGGCATTCATATACAGTCATATTTTGTTATAGGTATCGAGTTGTAAGTAAATAGAAGTGTGATGATCATCAATTTTCATTATTAGAGCATTGCCCCAGTGAGGAAAGGATGATGGAGACTATGATTCCCCTACAAGTTGGGATGAGACTCCGGACAATGAGAGAAAAAGTATAAAAGAAAACAAAGAAAAAAAGAGAAAGAAAGAAAAAAAAGAAATAAAGAGAGAAGGGGCATGCTAGTTCCACACTTGTGCTTCAAAGTAGCACCATGTTTTTCATATGGACAGTCTCCTATGTTGTCACTTTCATATACTAGTGGGAATTTTTCATTATAGGATTAGATGCACACCCACTTAGTATTTCATATTGAGCTTTCATACACTTATAGCTCTTAGTGCACTCGTTGCATGGCAATCCCTACTCCTCACGTTGATATCAATTGATGGGCATCTCCATAGCCCGTTGGTTAGCCACGTCGATGTGAGATTTTCTTACTTTTTTGTCTTCTCTATGTTTACCCCTATCATCATACTCTATTCCACCCGTAGTGCTATATCCATGGCATACGCTCATGTATTGCGTGAGGATTGCAAAAGCTGAAGTGCGTTAAAAAGTATGAACCAATTGCTCGGCTTGTCATCGGGGTTGTGCATGATAAATACTTTGTGTTAAGAAGACAGAGCATGACAAGACTATATGATTTTGTAGGGATAGCTTTCTTTAGCGTTGATATTTTGAAAGACATGATTGTTTGTTGGGATGCCTGAGTATTGATGTCTTTATGTCAAATTATGTGGCACCCCGGCTCAGAGCAACCGGTTTACCTTGCATTGCCAGCCCAGAGATCTAGTCTTCTGGCAACAAACAACAACTTGGTACAGAAAACAACTGCTTTATTGATGCTAGCGGAAACATAGGTTTGATATTACATCAGGTAGCGAGGCCAAGCGGTACACACGGTGCGGCTAAACAATATGTACATTATTTAATGAACATGAAGGGGCCTCGATCACGACAACTACGCGGCAGCGGAACGACGACGAAGCGGAACTCCATAGCACATGGACACCAATGTGGACACGATCTAGACACGGGAAGCACTCCGATCCGGTAAGACTTTCCTGAAAGCTGGCATGACATGCCAGGTCAGTACATTGAATGTACTTGCAAGCTCCCAACAAGTATAAGCATAATGGCAAACAATAATATGACAATTAAGCAGGTTAAATGCAATGCTTCAACATACTACTCATGAAGTGAACATGCTTGTGCACCAAGTCCCTCGGACTCTCTTACCAAACGGGTTACCTCGTAACCAACATCATCAATACGGTGATCAATCCCGGATCACAACCGAAACCAACACCTTGGTTCCCACAACAACGACCATCTTCATGGTCTCAACAATCTCATCACATAACCAGTGCCAACCATATAACTTTAGTGTGCAAGATTAACTTAATCATGTTGACCATGGTGTGACCTACTTACGAGCTGTGTCCGTAACCGAGGACGCGGCTATCGATAGATTTAATGAACACTCTGCAGAGGTTAGCACACTGTACCCTCACCACGGAAACCATGGCCTCACACTCCCATCCGTGTGGACCAACGGCATTCCGACAGAACCAACCCATTGCCATGACACTCTCTCGGCCACTCCGACCAACTCCCCTCTTGGGCTAAGTCATGGGTGGCCCCGATGTCAACCAATGACATCCAACGGCCACCGTCATGGCAAAATAACCAACGTTCCCAAACGGGGACTAGGTACCATAACAACAACAGGCACACAAGGTTATGTCTGCTTACCGGGCCAGGGTACCGCATGCCCATAATCTTCTCTCGTTGGAGGCACCGACCAGAGGCATGACAACGGACCGAATAAAGGCCTTCCCATAAAGGCAAATGTGGTTGCGCTAGGAAGCTCGATTCGGTGGCACCATGACTCGATCAACATTATGTTCAAGTTGAATTATCATCAGGTTTAACTTGAAATAAAAGAACACGAGTCATAGTATGGCATGAACATGCAACTATGTGACATGCACTATATCCACATATCACTAAAGTAAACGGATCAACGTCGTAGAATCATTCCACTTGCACCACTAATCACTTTAACACACTGGTTTCAACTTCACTGGTTTTCAATCCCATCATTTTTAGTTATGCCATTATCATCGTGAAAATAATATTTCATGTATGAAACTAATACCGATCATAACCAAATCATAGCCATACTACCAAAAATACTTCTACTGCCTCATACTAGTCCATGCACTCAAACACTACTGCAAACTAAGAACTTCAATCATGACAAGATAAACTAGCATAAGCAATATTTATAAAATGATTAAATACATGAAATAAACCATATTCAAGTTGGAAAAATCATAATTATTGAAATGATACCATGCAAATATTTGTGTGGCTTGCGTTAGCACAGAGGAGGGTCACACTCCTCCTAGTTCTCCTCTAGGCAAGCTTCTTCTTCTGAAAATAAATAAAATAGCAAAACGAAAACATCAAGAACACTTCTGAAATTCACCAGAAATTCTAGGCAGCAGAGAAAAATCTCAAATTTGGTGTGCTGCTAGAATATTTCAATACAAACACAACGCAAAAAGAATCAATTCATTTGGACTTAGGGTTTAGGTGTTATGACTGGTCAAAGTTTCTGGTCAAAATTTGAATTAAATTTGAAATAAAAGAAAACCAGGGGGTGACGTCGAAAGCGTAAACCCCGCGGGGCGCCTCCACTCATACCGCGGACGCGGCTGAGCGGCTGACAGCGGGCCCCACCTATTGGGAGTTGAGGGGAGGGGAAGAGAAACAGAGGACGGTGGCGCTTCGCCGGGGCTCTCTCCGGCGAGGAGGGCTCGGCGGCCACTTTGAGAGGGAGGGATGGGTAGAGGAGGCTCTGGCGCACCTGCCCGTTCCCGTAGCTTGGCAAGGGATGGCTGGAGAAGCTCGGAAACGACGTCTCCATCGGTGGCTGCGATCGGGGTTCGCTGGAGAGGAAGAAGACGGCGAGGTTAGGCGACTCCAGGGGCTTCAGCGGGGTCGGCCAGCTCCAGTGGATGGCCAGCGACAGGCCGGAGTGGTTGGTTGAGCTCGAGCGGCTCTGGAGGGGTGGAGAGAAGCAATGGGGATCGCCAGCGAGCTCGGGTCGGGAACGGTGGCCAGAAGCCTGCCCGGCCGGGCCGCGGCTTCCTATGGTCCTGTGGGTGTTTGATGAGTGCGGTGTGGTGCTCGGAAGGGCCGTGGAGGGCTCTAGTTATAGGCGAGGGAGGAGGGGGTCTCGGCTCCGTTGGAGTTCTCTGGAGACGGCGCACGGCGACGAAGAGCTCCGGTGAGAGGGGGAGAAGAGGCCGGGGTTCACGCGGCCACTGTGGGAGGAAGGAGACGAGCACAAGGGCTCGGGTGCCGACGAGCACACGGGCACTGGCGCACAGTACGCTTGGCCGCGTCGTGCCCGTGCTCGCTGCGGCGAGCTCCGGCGTCGGTGAGCGCCAGGGTGGAGTAAATGGCGTCGAGACGAGGGTGGTGGTGCGGTGTGGCATGATGCGGCGAGTGGGGAAGCAAGCACGAGCGCAACAGAGGCATCGGCGGCATCCAGAGCGCGCCGAACAGCAGTCGAACACCTTGTCCATGCGTGGTCACCATGTGAACTGTGGCATCACACGGCGCAGCACATTAAAATCATGTCTGGCGTGTAGTCCTTGTTAGGTTGGGTTGATCCAAGCTCTTGAGTTGAGCACAGGTCGATAGGGTTGGAGTGTAGCTTCCTGGCATGTTTCTTGATAGAAACTTGTGAGCTTAAAAGAGAGAGATCTAGAGAGAGTTAGGAGTTGATCTTTGGTGGTTAAGGGTTTCTTAGGAGGGTAATGAAGCCCTAAAAATTTCAGCTTCATTGGATCAAGGAAAAATACACTTCCTGTAGAAACTGCATTTTCTGGCCAGAACAGAAAAGATTTTCTATAGCAAAAATATTCCAAATAACTATGAAATATTTTTGCACAAGGAGGTGTGCCAAGGTCCAAAGAATATTCAGGAATTTTCTCAGATTTTTAGCGCAAGAAAAATGAGGGTTGCTTTGGAGCATAAGTGACTGAAGTGATTTTCAAAGAAGAAATGAATATTTTTCATTTATGAAAAATATTCCTATGGCCATTTTGTGATATATCAGAGGGGAACTGAGGTGTTTGAGAGAGAGGTGAGTCATTTGGGTGATAATCAAGAAAATTCCCAAGTGGTTAAGTCCAACTGAGTTGATTCAAAAACTCCAATTCAAATCAAATGGCAATGAAATCCAGAAAAGATAACGAGCAAAAACCAGGGTGTCACAAACCTCTCCCACTTAGGATGAATCTCGTCCTCGAGATTTGGTTGCTCGGGAAAACAATTCTGGATATGCTGCCCTTAAAAAGTCCTCTCTTTCCCATGTTGCTTCTTCCTCGGTGTGATGCTCCCACTGTACCTAATAAAACTTTATCACCTTACTGCGAGTGACTCTTTCCATTTCATCCAATATTTGGCATGGTCTCTCCTCATAGGTTAAATCCTTAGCAAGCTCTATCTCTGCCATATCAGTCCTTTTCTTGGGTGGCGAGATACACCTTCTCAACTGTGAGACATGGAACACATTGTGCACTTCTGACAATTCCGGTGGTAGTTCCAACTGATAAGCAACTGTACCAACTATGGACATAACTGGGAATGGACCAATATATCTGGGTGCAAGTTTTCCTCGGGTCTGAAACCTCTTGACTCCTTTCATGGGTGTGACTCGGAGGTAAACATACTCTCCGGGTTCAAAACTGATCTGATGGTGCTTTGAGTCATAATAGCTCTTCTATCGGGACTTGGCTAATTGTAGTCTATCTCGGATCTCCTTTACTTTCTTTTCAGCCTCCATCATTAAGCCGGTTTGAGACTAGTTTAGCGGAGTGCGGCACTTACGGCCATACAGAGCTTCATATGGTGACATCTTGAGGCTGGTCTGGAAACTGTTGTTGTAGGAGAACTCAGCATAAGGCAGACAATCTTCCCACTTGGGTCCTTGGGCCAAAGCACATGCTCAGAGCATATCTTCAAGTATTTGATTTACTCTCCCAGTCTGCCCATCTGTCTGAGGATGATAGGCAGTGCTGTACTTTAGTGCGGTCCCCGAAGCTTGATGGAGACGTGACCAGAATGCTGAGGTAAAGAGAGAACCTCTGTCGGAAGTGATAGTTCTTGGCACTCCATTCAAACTGACGATTCGGGACACATATAGCTATGCGAGTTGATCAGCTCGATAGGTGGTTCTGATGGGAATGAAGTGAGCTACCTTGGTCAACATGTCCACCACTACCCATACTGCATCATTGCCTTGGTGAGTCTTTGGTAGGCCTGTGATGAAATCCATGCAGACATCGTCCCACTTCCATTGCGAAACGGGTAGAGGTTGAAGAAGTCCGACGGGTTTCTGATGTTCCGTCTTTACTTTGTTACATATATCGCAACAAGCGACAAAATAGGCAATGTCCTTCTTCATTCCATCCCACCAAAATGCCTGACGAAGGTCTTCGTACATCTTCGCACCTCCTGGAGGAACTGAGTATGAAGATTCGTGTGCTTCTGTCAAAATCTTCTTTCTCAGGTCCGCTTGCTTAGGTACATCCATCCTCAAAACCTTAGAGTACCTCGATCATCCTTCGAGAAATCCTGGGTCTTGCCTTCTTGCATACGCTTGACATGGTGTTGCAGGACCGAGTCATTTTGTTGGGCCATGCGAGTCAAGGCGTTCAGATTGATAGGCTTGCGACTTATGGCATCGACAACCACATTGGCCTTACCGGGATGGTAATTTATTCCAAGATAATAATCCTTGACCAATTTGAGCCATCTTCGCTATCGGAGGTTCAAGTCCGGTTGGGTGAATATATACTTGAGACTCTTATGGTTGGTAAATATCTGACATCTTTTGCCAATGAGGTAGTGCCTCCAAATTTTCAATTCTTGCACAATTACGGCCAATTCCAAATCATGAGTTGGGTAGTTCCCTTCGTGGGGTCGTAGCTGTCGAGATGCGTATGCTACAACCTTTCCATCTTGCATGAGTACGCATCCAATACCTCTCCTGGACGCGTCACAATATACATCAAAGCTGCGATAGATGTCTGGGAGGGTCAACACAGGTGCTGACGTCAATCTGGTCTTTAACTCATTGAAGCTTTTCTCATAGTCCTCAGACCATACAAACTTCTTATCCTTCTTGAGGAGTTCTGTCATGGGCTTAGCAATCTTAGAGAAGCCTTCGATGAATCGACAATATCTGGCTAATCCAAGGAAACTCCGGATCTCAGTTACTATCGTGGGTGCTGTCCAATCAAGCACGTCCTTCCCTTTGCTTGGATCTACGGCTATGCCTTCTACTGAAAGAACATGCCCCTAAAATTTGACTTGCTTGAGCCAAAATTCACATTTGCTGAATTTCGCATAGAGCTGATGGTCACGGAGTCTTTACAAGACTGCTCTGAGATGTCCCTTGTGCTCTTCTTCACCTTTCAAGTATATGAGGATGTCATCAATGAAGACCACCACAAATTTATCCAAGAAGTCCAGGAATACTTTATTCATCATGTGCATGAAGAACACGGGGGCGTTGGTGAGGCCGAATGACATGACTGTATATTCATAAAGACCGTATCGAGTGGTGAACGCGGTCTTAGGAATATCCTCCTTAATTTTGAGCTGGTGGTATCCGGTCCTCAAATCAATCTTGGAGAATACTTTTGCCCCACTGAGTTGAGTGAACAAATCATCAATCCTCGGAAGTGGGTATTTGTTCTTGATAGTGACATCATTCAACTGACGGTAATCCACACACATTGGAGACTGCCGTCTTTCTTGTCCACGAAGATTGCGGGTGATCCCCATGGTGAAGAGCTTGGACGGATGTATCCTTTCTGAAGCATCTCATCAAGCTGTTTCTTTAATTCCTCTAATTCGGATGAAGGCATCCGATAATACTTCTTGTATAACGGTGCGGTCTCGGGCACAAGGTCAATTGCAAATTCAAGCTCTCGGTCTGGCAGCATTCCTGGTAGTTCCTCAGGAAATACATCTGGAAACTCACTGACCACAGGAATTAGATCCAATTCTTCAGCTACAGCGGTCAAGTCCATTTCTTTCTTGGGTATGTGCTACCTCTTGAGCACAGCGTTGGTTTTCCCTTGAAGAGGAAAGGGTGATGCAGCAAAGTAGCGTAAGTACTCCCCTCAGTTTTTAGAACCAAGGTATCAATCCAGTAGGAGGCCACGCTCAAGTCCCTCGTACCTACACAAACAAATAAGAACCTTGCAACCAACGCGATAAAGGGGTTGTCAAGCCCTTCACGTCCACTTGCAAAAGTGAGATATGATAGAGATGATAAGATAATATTTTTGGTATTTTTATGATAAAGACTAAAAGTAAAGAGAGCAAAATAAACGGCGACAGAAATAGCTAGTTGACGGGAGATTAATATGATGGAAGATAGACCCGGGGGCCAAAGGTTTCACTAGTGGTTTCTCTAAAGAGCATAAGTATTATGGTGGGTGAACGAATTACTGTCGAGCAATTGATAGAAAAGTGCAAAGTTATGAGAATGTCTAGGTATGATCATGTATATAGGCATCACGTCCGCGAAAAGTAGACCGAAACGATTCTGCATCTACTACTATTACTCCACACATCGACCGCTATGCAGCATGCATCTAGAGTATTA
This sequence comes from Triticum aestivum, assembly GCF_018294505.1. Classification (NCBI taxonomy): domain Eukaryota; kingdom Viridiplantae; phylum Streptophyta; class Magnoliopsida; order Poales; family Poaceae; genus Triticum; species Triticum aestivum. Next base: position 621,120,217 of record NC_057814.1, read on the forward strand.
AGTTCATAAGAACAGAGTAATGCATTAGGCAAGATGACATGATGTAGAGGGATAAACTCAAGCAATATGATATAAACCCCATCTTTTTATCCTCGATGGCAACAATACAATACGTGCCTTGCTGCCCCTACTGTCACTGGGAAAGGACACCGCAAGATTGAACCCAAAGCTAAGCACTTCTCCCATTGCAAGAAAGATCAATCTAGTAGACCAAACCAAACTGATAATTCAAAGAGACTTGCAAAGATAACAAATCATACATAAAAGAATTCAGAGGAGATTCAAATATTGTTCATAGATAATCTTGATCATAAACCCACAATTCATCTGATCTCGACAAACACACCGCAAAAGAAGATTACATCGAATAGATCTCCAAGAGAATCGAGGAGAACTTTGTATTGAGATCCAAAGAGAGAGAAGAAGCCATCTAGCCAAGAACTATGGACCCGAAGGTCTGAGGTAAACTACTCACACATCATCGGAGAGGCTATGGTGTTGATGTAGAAGCCCTCCGTGATCAATGCCCCCTCCGGCGGAGCGCCGGAAAAGGCCCCAAGATGGGATCTCACGGGTACAGAAGGTTGCGGCCGTGGAAATAGGGTTTCGTGGTGCTCCTGGATGTTTTCGGGGTACGTAGGTATATATAGGAGGAAGAAGTAGGTCGGTGGAGCTACGAGGGCCCCACGAGGGTGGGGGTGCGCCCAGGGGGGCAGGCGCGCCTCCCTGCCTCGTGGCCTCCTCGTTGATTGCTTGATGTCCACTCCAAGTCCTCTGGATCACGTTTGTTCCAAAAATCACATTCCCGAAGGTTTCATTCCGTTTGGACTCCGTTTGATATTCCTTTTCTGCGAACACTGAAATAGGCAAAAAAACAACAATTTGGGTTGGGCCTCCGATTAATAGGTTAGTCCAAAAAATATAATATAAGTGTATAGTAAAGCCCATTAAACATCCAAAACAGATAATATAATAGCATGGAACAATCAAAAATTATAGATACGTTGGAGACGTATCAAGCATCCCCAAGCTTAATTCCTGCTCGTCCTCGAGTAGGTAAATGATAAAAACAGAATTTTTGATGTGGAATGCTACCTAGCATATTTCTCAATGTAATTTTCTTTATTATGGCATGAATATTCAGATCTGAAAGATTCAAGATTAAAGTTTAATATTGACATAAAAATAATAATACTTCAAGCATACTAACTAAGCAATCATGTCTTCTCAAAATAACATGGCTAAAGAAAGTTATCCCTACAAAATCATATAGTCTGGCTATGCTCTATCTTCATCACACAAAATATTTAAATCATGCACAACCCCGGTTTCAGCCAAGAAATTGTTTCATACTTTAGTATTCTCAAACTTTTTCAACTTTCACGCAATACATGAGCGTGAGCCATGGACATAGCACTATATGTGGAATAGAATATGGTGGTTGTGGAGAAGACAAAAAAGGAGAAGATAGTCTCACATCAACTAGGCGTATTAACGGGCTATGGAGATGCCCATCAATAGATATCAATGTGAGTGAGTAGGGCTTGCCATGCAACAGATGCACTAGAGCTATAAGTGTATGAAAGCTCAAACTGAAAACTAAGTGGGTGTGCATCCAACTTGCTTGCTCACGAAGACCTAAGGCACTTTGAGGAAGCCCATCATTGGAATATACAAGCCAAGTTTTATAATGAAAAATTCCCACTAGTATATGAAAGTGACAACATAGGAGACTCTCTATCATGAAGATCATGGTGCTACTTTGAAGCACAAGTGTGGAAAAAGGATAGTAACATTGTCCCTTCTCTCTTTTTCTCTCATATTTTTCTTGGGCCTTTTTTTGGCCTCTTTTTTCCTTTTTTTCTTAGTCCGGAATCTCATTCCGACTTGTGGGGGAATCATAGTCTCCATCATCCTTTCCTCACATGGGACAATGCTCTAATAATGATGATCATCACACTTTTATTACTTACAACTCAAGAATTACAACTCAATACTTAGAACAAAATATGACTCTATGTGAATGCCTCCGGCAGTGTACCGGGATATGCAATGAACCATGAGTGACATGTATGAAAAATTATGAATGGTGGCTTTTCCACAAATACAATGTCAACCACATGATCATGCAAAGCAATATGACAATGATGGGGCGTGTCATAATAAACGAAACAGTGGAAAGTTGCATGGCAATATATCTCGGAATGGCTATGGAAATGCCATAATAGGTAGGTATGGTGGCTGTTTTGAGGAAGGTAAATGGTGGGTGTATGATACCGGTGAAAGATGAGCGGTATTAGAGAGGCTAGCAATGGTGGAAGGGTGAGAGTGCGTATAATCCATGGACTCAACATTAGTCATAAAGAACTCACATACTTATTGCAAAAATCTACAAGTCATCAAAACAAAGTACTACACACATGCTCCTAGGGGAAGGGTTGGTAGGAGTTAACCATCGCGCGATCCCGACCTCCACACATAAGGAAGACAATCAATAAATATATCATGCTCCAACTTCATCACATAACGGTTCACCATACATGCATGCTACGGGAATCACAAACTTCAACACAAGTATTTCTCAAATTCATAATTACTCAACTAGCATGAATCTAATATTACCATCCTCATATCTCAAAACAATCATCAAGCATCAAACTTCTCGTAGTATTCCATGCACTTTATATGATAGTTTTATTATACCTATCTTGGATGCTCATCACTTTAGGACTAAAATTTTAACCAAAGCAAATTACCATGCTGTTCTAAAAGACTCTCAAAATAATATAAGTGAAGCATGATAGATCAATAATTTCTATAAAATAAAACCACCACCGTGCTCTAAAAGATATAAGTGAAGCACTAGAGCAAAAACTATATAGCTAAAAAGATATAAGTGAAGCACATAGAGTATTCTAATAAATTCCGAATCATGTGTGTCTCTCTCAAAATGTGTGTACAGCAAGGATGGTCGTGGAAAACTAAAAAGCAAAGACTCAAATCATACAAGTCGCTCCAAGCAAAACACATATCATGTGGTGAATAAAAATATAGCTCCAAGTAAAGTTACCGATAAACGAAGACGAAAGAGGGGATGCCTTCCGTTGCATCCCCAAGCTTAGGCTTTTTGTTGTCCTTGAATTTTACCTTGGGGTGCCATGGGCATCCCCAATCTTAGTCTCTTGCCACTCTTTGTTCCATAATTCATCAAATCTTTACCCAAAACTTGAAAACTTCACAACACAAAACTCAACAGAAGATCTCATAAGCTCCGTTAGCGAAATAAAACAAACCACCACTTTAAGGTACTGTAATGAACTCAATATTTATTTATATTGGTGTTAAACCTACTGTATTCCAACTTCTCTATGGTTTATAAGCTCTTTTACTAGCCATAGATTCACCAAAATAAGCAAACAACACACGAAAAACAGAATCTGTCAAAAACAGAACAGTCTGTAGTAATCTGTATCTAGCGCAAACTTATGGAACCTAAAAAATTCTACCAAATTAGGAAGTCCTAGATAATTTATTTATTGATATACTGCAAAAATAATCAACTGAAAATCACGTTCCTGTGATTTATGAAAACTAATATCGTGCGCACAAAGTTTCTGTTTTTACAGCAAGATCAAATAACTATCACCATAGGTTATCCTAACGGTTTTACTTGGCACAAACACTAATTAAAACACAAAAACGAATATAACCAGAGGCTAGATGAAAAACCTATTACTAAACAGAACCAAAAAGCAAAAAACTAAAATAAAATTGGGTTGCCTCTTAACAAGCGCTATCGTTTAACGCCCCTAGCTAGGCATAAAAACAAGAGATCTAGGTATTGCCATCTTTGGTAGGCAAACCATAAGTGGCTCTCATAATGGATTCATAAGGTAATTTAATCTTATTTCTAGGGAAGTGTTCCATGCATTTCCTTAACGGAAATTGGAATCTAATATTCCCTTCCTTCATATCAATAATTGCACCAATCGTTCTAAGGAAAGGTCTACCAAGAATAATAGGACATGAAGGATTGCAATCTATATCAAGAACGATAAAATCTACGGGCACATAATTCCTATTTGCAACAATAAGAACATCATTAATTATTCCCATAGGTTTCTTGATAGTGGAATCCGCAAGGTGCAAGTTTAAAGAGCAATCATCAAATTCACGGAAACCTAGCAAATCACACAAAGTTTTTGGAATCGTGGAAACACTAGCACCCAAATCACACAAAGCATAGCATTCATGATCTTTAATTTTAATTTTAATTGTAGGTTCCCACTCATCATAAAGTTTTCTAGGAATAGAAACTTCCATCTCAAGTTTTTCTTCATAAGATTGCATCAAAGCATCAACGATATGTTTAGTAAAGGCTTTATTTTGACTATAAGCATGTGGATAATTTAGCACGGATTGCAACAAGGAATTACAATCTATTAAAGAGCAATTATCATAGTAAAATTCCTTGAAATCCAAAATTGTGGGTTCATTGCTATGTAAAGTTTTCACCTCTTCAATCCCACTTTTACCAATTTTTACATCAAGATCTAAAAACGCCGAATTATTGGAACGCCTTTTAACTAAAGTTGACTCATCTCCAGTCCCATCATTATCAAGATTCATATTGCAAAACAAAGGTTTAATAGGGGACACATCAATAACTTTTAGATCTTCATCTTTATTCTCATAAAAACTAGAAGAACACGCCTTTACAAAGCAATCTTTCTTAGCACGGATCCTAGCGGTTCTTTCTTTGCATTCATCAATGGATATTATCATGGCTTTGAGAGACTCATTGATATCATGCTTAGGTGGAATAGATCTAAGCTTTAAAGAATCAACATCAAGAGAAATTCTATCCACGTTCCTAGACAATTCATTAACCTTAAGCAATTTTTCTTCAAGCAAAGTATTGAAATTCTTTTGAGAAATCATAAACTCTTTAACACTAGTCTCAAATTCAGAGGGCATCTTATTAAAATTTCCATAGGAATTGTTGTAGAAATTACCATAATTATTAGAGAAATTACTAGGGAACGACCTAGGATTAAAGTTTCCCCTATACGCGTTGTTACCAAAATTATTCCTACCGACAAAATTCACGTCCATAGATTCATTATTATTCTCAATCAAAGTAGACATAGGCATATCATTAGGATCAGAAGAAACACTCTTATTAGCAAACAATTTCATAAGTTCATCCATCGTTCCACTCAAAACATTAATTTCTTCAATCGCATGAACCTTTTTACTAGTAGATCTTTCAGTGTGCCATTGAGAATAATTAACCATAATATTATCTAGGAGTTTAGTAGCTTCTCCTAAAGTGATTTCCATAAAAGTGCCTCCCGCGGCCGAATCTAAAAGATTTCTAGAAGCAAAATTCAATCCGGCATCAAATTTTTGTATAATCATCCATAAATTCAAACCATGAGTAGGGCAATTGCGTATCATTAATTTCATCCTCTCCCATGCTTGTGCAACATCTTCATGATCAAGTTGCTTAAAATTCATAATATCGTTTCTAAGAGAGATGATCTTAGCAGGAGGAAAATACTTAGAGATAAAAGCATCTTTGCACTTATTCCAAGAATCAATACTATTTTTAGGCAAAGACGAAAACCAAGTTTTAGCACGATCTCTAAGCGAAAACGGAAATAGCTTCAATTTAACAATATCATTGTCCACATCTTTCTTCTTTTGCATATCACACAAATCAACAAAGCTATTTAGATGGGTAGCGACATCTTCACTAGGAAGGCCGGCGAATTGATCTTTCATGACAAGATTCAACAAAGTAGCATTAATTTCACAAGATTCAGCATCGGTAACAGCACCAGAAATCCTTCTTGCTACCTCTTGAGCACAACGTTGGTTTTCCCTTGAAGAGGAAAGGGTGATGCAGCAAAGTAGCGTAAGTATTTCCCTCAGTTTTTTAGAACCAAGGTATCAATCCAGTAGGAGGCCACGCTCAAGTCCCTCGTACCTACACAAACAAATAAGAACCTTGCAACCAACGCGATAAAGGGGTTGTCAAGCCCTTCACGGCCACTTGCAAAAGTGAGATCTGATAGAGATGATAAGATAATATTTTTGGTATTTTTATGATAAAGACTAAAAGTAAAGAGAGCAAAATAAACGGAGACAGAAATAGCTAGTTGACGGGAGATTAATAAGATGGAAGATAGACCCGGGGGCCATAGGTTTCACTAGTGGCTTCTCTCAAGAGCATAAGTATTACGGTGGGTGAACGAATTACTGTCGAGCAATTGATATAATTGAGCATAGTTATGAGAATATCTAGGCATTATCATGTATATAGGCATCACGTCCGTGACAAGTAGACCGACTCCTGCCTGCATCTACTACTATTACTCCACACATCGACCGCTATCCAGCATGCATCTAGAGTATTAAGTTCATAAGAACGGAGTAACGCATTAAGCAAGATGACATGATGTAGAGAGATAAACTCAAGCAATATGATATAAACCCCATCTTTTTATCCTCGATGGCAACAATACAATACGTGTCGTTTCCCCTACTGTCACTGGGATCGAGCACCGCAAGATTGAACCCAAAGCTAAGCACTTCTCCCATTGCAAGAAAGATCAATCTAGTAGGCCAAACCAAACTGATAATTCGAAGAGACTTGCAAAGATAACCAATCATACATAAAAGAATTCAGAGGAGATTCAAATATTGTTCATAGATAATCTTAATCATAAACCCACAATTCATCGGATCTCGACAAACACACCGCAAAAGAAGATTACATCGAATAGATCTCCAAGAGAATCGAGGAGAACTTTGTATTGAGATCCAAAGAGAGAGAAGAAGCCATCTAGCTAATAACTATGGACCCGAAGGTCTGAGGTAAACTACGTGATCAATGCCCCCTCGAGCGGAGCGCCGGAAAAGGCCCCAAGGTGGGATCTCACGGGTACAGAAGGTTGCGGCGGTGGAAATAGGGTTTCGTGGTGCTCCTGGATGTTTTCGGGGTACGTAGGTATATATAGGAGGAAGAAGTAGGTCGGTGGAGCTACGAGGGGCCCACGAGGGTGGGGGCGTACCCAGGGGGGCAGGCGCGCCTTCCTGCCTCGTGGCCTCCTCGTTGATTGCTTGACATCCACTCCAAGTCCTCTGGATCACGTTAGTTCCAAAAATCACGTTCTCGAAGGTTTCATTCCGTTTGGACTCCGTTTGATATTCATTTTCCGCGAAACACTGAAATAGGCAAAAAAACAACAATTTGGGCTGGGCCTCCGGTTAATAGGTTAGTCCCAAAAATATAATATAAGTGTATAGTAAAGCCCATTAAAAATCCAAAACAGATAATATAATAGCATGGAACAATAAAAAATTATAGATACGTTGGAGACGTATTAGTATGCTTCTTCGAGCAAAGAATTTTGTAATTTGGCCTTCCCGACTTGTCAGTGTGACTTCTCTGGTCGCACAGTTGATGCATACTAGATATTGGGTCAACCAGTTCATTCCCAAAATAATATCCAACTTGGCAGACTCGATGACTATCAAAGAAGCTAGGAAGATGACTCCCTTGATATCAATCTCCAAATTGCGGCAGGCCAGATTGCTTTTGAGCATGGATCCCGGGGATTGTACCATCATACTCTTTCCCAAAATCGAGCAAGAAAACTTGTTTTGGGCAACAAAACTCCGCGGAATAAAAGAGTTGGAAGCCCCAGAGTCAAACAAAATTATTGCAGGTATGCTATTAACAGGGAACATACCAATGACGACTTCTGGGTCCTCTTGGGCTTCGTCTGCGGAGAGGTGGTGAACTTGCCCTTGGATGGTCTTCTTGCCAGGGTATGGTCCCATGTGGTTGACTTGCGGCTTAAATGGAGCATTTGACTTGCCGCTCTTGGGGCACTGTCTGGCGTAGTGCCCAGTTTGCCCACAAGAGAAACACGAATTGTCGCGCTGACACTCTTCGCGTACCGGGCTGGTCACGACATTCTTGACTTGGGTAGTAGTCTTGTTGACGTTCTGCTGCCAATTGGGCATGTACTCAACCTGAGTCTGCTGCTAGGTACGAGCCTTCTGCACTGGTTGTCCATCCTTCTTAGGTTCGAACTTGCGCTTATGATCATTATTAGCAGGCTTATTGTCTTGCACGAGCTTCTGTTCTCTTTCTGCAATGAGATCTTTGTTTACCAGAGTCTGGAAATCCGGAAAATCGAACATACTGAGAGTGCATCTGAGGTGTTGATTTAGTCCTCCAAGAAATCTGTCGATCTTTCTTTCTTCCGTAGCCACATCATAGAGAGAATAGCGGGCCAAATGGTTGAACTTATGCAAATGCTCACTTACTGACAGGCTTCCTTGGGTGAGAGCGAGGAATTCACGCTGCTTGACTTTCATAATATCGGCGGGAATATGGTACTTGCGGAAATGGTCTTTGAATTTAGCCCAAGTGATTTCATCGTCCGCAGGCCACATAGCTTTAGCATTATCCCACCATATAGCCGCAGCTCCCTCAAGATAGTGTGTAGCAAAGGGAACCTTGTCGGCTTCCTTGGTGCGGGCAATCTCAAGCTTCTTATCAATAGTCCGCAACTAATCATCGGCTTCCAAAGGATCGATAACTTGACTGAAACTAGGAGGCTTAGTCCTCTAAAAGTCTGACAGTTTAGAGTGATGTCCATTCTGATTTCCATTCTGCCCAACCATAGCTTGCACACTTTTCAATAGCTTAATCAGATCATTATTTCTTCTCTCTTCGAACATGCACATGATTTGTTCAGTGGATGCCGGATGTGGCAGTGGAGGTAGCGGTGGTGGATACGGCTCGGGGGAATGTCCTGCCTGTCTTGCCGAGTGACGAACAGGGACATTCTCACCAGTGTGACTGCTGCTGCCTCCCCGCGTCATCCTATTGTTTGTTTTTTTTCCAATATGAGGCAACCGAGATGAGCAACATCCAAAAATGGGAAGAAAAGCAAGCGACAAACCCGAAAGAAAGCAGCAAAAACCAAGGCGAATAGTAAAAGTCCCAACATAATTATACATAGACTCATACATGAAAGGGAACATCATGACGGGTTCGACTATGCTCATGCATGAAACTAAACATCATGACATGTATGACTACATCTGTACATCAAGCATCATGACAACTGCGGATACTCTGACGATCTAGTGCTCTGCTGGTCCTGCTGGGTCCTCTCCTTAGCCGAACTCAGATCCTGAACTGACGGTGTTAATGAAAACCTCCGGGTTAAAGGTAACACGACGACGCTGCCTTGAGGGCTCTCCCTCAGGGGCATGTGCGGGATGAGGCTGGAGCATAGGGGCTGCGGGAGTAGCGAGAAGTGAAGCCCACTCGGCAGGGGCACTGTGGGGAGTCACAGTCGAGGTGCCCGAGTGATACGTCTCCAACGTATCTACTTTTTCTCAAGCTTTTCCTCTTGTTTTGGAATATAATTTGCATGACTTGAATGAAACTAACCCCGGACTGACGCTGTTTTCAGCAAAACTACCATGGTGTTGTTTTTGTGCAGAAATAAAAGTTCTCGGAATAAAGTGAAACTTTGCGAGGATTTTTTATGGAATAAAAGAAGAGTTTTGGAGCCAACAACCACCGGAGAGGGGCCCCTGGCTGGGCAAAACCCACCAGGGCGCGCCCCCCTCTCCTGGCGCACCTATGGGTTGTACCCACCTGGTGGCCCCGCTGACGCCCCCCCTGATACTATAAATTCACATTATTCCAGAAAAAAATCAGGGAGAAAGAATTATCACGTTCCATGAGACGGAACCGCTGCCAAGCCCTGTTTTTCCTCGGGAGGGCAGATTTGGAGGCCGTTTGGGGCTCCGGAGAGGGGGATCTTCGTTCTTCGTCATCACCAACCAATCTCCATCGCCAATTCCATGATGCTCCCCACCGGGAGTGAGTAATTCCTTCGTAGGCTCGCTGGTCGGTGAGGAGTTGGATGAGATTCATCATGTAATCGAGTTAGTTTGGTTAGGGCCTGATCCCTAGAATCCACTATTTTCTTAGATTGATGTTGCTATGCTTAATGCTTGTCACTTTGGGCCCGGGTGCCAGGATTTCATATCTGAACCATTTATGAATTTATCATTATATCCATGTTTTAGATCCGATCTTGCGAGTTATAGTCACCTACTACGTGTTATGATCCGACAACTCCGGAGTGACAAAAACCGGACCCACTCTCGATGATGACCGTAGTTTGAGGAGTTCATGTATTCACTATGTGTTAATGCTTTGTTCCGGTTCTCTATTAAAGCGAGGCCTTAATATCCCTTAGTTTACAATATGGACCCCGCTGCCACGGGAGGGTGATAACCCACAAGTATAGGGGATCACAACAGTTTTGGAGGGTAGAGTATTCAACCCAAATTTATTGATTCGACACAAGGGGAGCCAAAGAATATTCTCAAGTATTAGGAGTTGAGTTGTCAATTCAACCACACCTGAAAGACTTAATATCTGCAGCAAAGTATTTAGTAGCAAAGTAGTATGGAAGTAACGGTAATAGTGGCAAAAGTAACAGTAGAAGTTTTTGTAGCAATCGTAATAGTGGCAACGGAAAAGTAACTAAGCAAAGATCAATATGTGAAAAGCTCATAGGCAATGAATCAATGATGGATAATTATGTCGGATGCGATTCCTCATGCAACAATTATAACGTATGGTGACACAGAACTAGCTCCAGTTCATCAATGTAATGTAGGCATGTATTCCGAATATAGTCATACGTGCTTATGGAAAAGAACTTGCATGACATCTTTTGTCCTACCCTCCCGTGGCAGCGGGGTCCTATTGGAAACTAAGGGATATTAAGGCCTCCTTTTAATAGAGTACCGGACCAAATCTTTAACACTTAGTGAATACATGAACTCCTGAAACTACGGTCATCACCGGGAGTGGTCCCGATTATTGTCACTTCGGGGTTTCCGGATCATAACAAATAGTAGGTGACTATTGACTTGCAAGATAGGATCAAGAACTCACATATATTCATGAAAACATAATAGGTTCAGATTTGAAATCACGGCACTCGGGCCCTAGTGACAAGCATTAAGCATAGCAAAGTCATAGCAACATCAATCTTAGAACATAATGGATACTAGGGATCAAATCCTAACAAAACTAACTTGATTACATGGTAAATCTCATCCAACCCATCACCGTCCAGCAAGCCTATGATGGGATTACTCACGCACGGCGGTGAGCATCATGAAATTGGTGATGGAGGATGGTTGATTATGACGATGGCGATGGATTCCCCTCTCCGGAGCCCCGAACGGACTCCAGATCAGCCCTCTCGAGGAAGATTAGGGCTTGGCGGTGGCTCCGTATTGTAAAATGCGATGAAACCTTCTCTCTTATTTTTTTCTCCCCAAACGTGAATATATGGAGTTGGAGTTGAGGTCGGTGGAGCTCCAGGGGGCCCACAAGGCAGGAGGGTGCACCCAGGGGGTAGGGCGCGCCCCCACCCTTGTGGCCAGGGTGTGGGCCCCCTTCTGTTGATTCTTTCGCCAATATTTTTTTATTAATTCCAAAAAGTGGCTCCGTGAAGTTTCAAGTCATTCCGAGAACTTTTATTTCTACGCAAAAATAACACCATGGCAATTCTGCTGAAAACAGCGTTAGTCCGGGTTAGTTCCATTCAAATCATGCATGTTAGAGTCCAAAACAAGGGCAAAAGTGTTTGGAAAAGTAGATACGTTGGAGACGTATCAACTCCCCCAATCTTAAACCTTTGCTTGTCCTTAAGCAATTCAGTTGACAAACTGAAAGTGATAAAGAAAACTTTTACAAACTATGTTTGCTCTTGTTGTTGCAAATATGAAAAGCCAGCACTCAAGTTATCAGCAAAGATTATGAACTAACCCTATTCACAATAACATTTAGGTCTCATGTTTACTCATATCAATGGCATAATCAACTAGCGAGCAACAATAATAAATCTCGGATGAAAACACTTTCTCAAACCAATCATAACATGATATAACAAGATGGTATCTCGCTAGCCCTTTCCGAGACCGCAAAACATAAATGCAGAGCACCCCTGAAGATCAAGGACTGACTAGACATTGTAATTCATGGTAAAAGAGATCCAGTCACAGTCATACTCAATGTAAATTAATAGAAATGCATGCAAATGACAGCGGTGCTCTCCAACTGGTGCTTTTTAATAAGAGGATGATGACTCAACATAAAAGTAAATAGATAGGTGTCGGTGTCAAAACCGGCAGATCTCGGGTAGGGGGTCCCAAGCTGTGTGTCTTAGGATCGATGGTAACATGAACACGGGATTTTACCCACCTTCGGGCTCTCTTGAAGAGATAATACCCTACATGCTGCTTGATTCACTTTAATGAATACAGGGGTTACAAGAGTTGATCTACCTTGAGATCATATGTTGTGGTCTAAACCTGAGGGTATGATGAATAATGTCATAATAATCTATCGACTAGCCTGGCCTCGGCTTATATAACATACCGGAGGCCTAGGATAACAAGAGTCCTAGTCGAATACGTAGGTGGAGAGGAGTCCTTGTCTTGATCATCAAGTCTTGTGGAATATCCTTGTATGCGACATGGGCTGTCCGAAGTGGCCCATGAGTAAACCGCCATGGGGGTCCTCGGCCCGATCCACCTGGTCGGGAGACGATGTGGTGAGTACCCCCTAGTCCAGGACACCGTTAGTAGCCCCCTGAACCGGTCTTCAAGTTGGGGACGCTCCTCGATTCTTCCGAACTGTTCTTCATCTTCGGTCGTCGGTCTCAAAAACTGGTTCAACAAATCTTCTCATCTTCGATCTTGAGGATCGCCGAAGCGAATCGAGTTTACGCATCGGGTATCCGAGGAGCCCCTTTAAGTTCTCGGCCTTTATCAATGCCTTGTTATTTTTTACGCCACACCTCGGGTTTGAAGTTGTTCTCGTGCGGCGGTGTCCTCTTGCATCCGAGCTCCAACGCCGGACTGCATTCGAGATATCTTTTGCAGCCGAGCACCAACGAAGGACTATATCCGAGCTCCAACGCCGGACTATATCCGAGCTCCAACGTCGGACTGTATCCGAGGTGTCATAGATCACCTTGGCTTGAAAAAGTTTGAAGGAGGTTATCCGAGTTTAACACTGAAAAGTTCTCTATGGAACGAGCCATTTGAATCCGAGCTCCAACGTTGGTCAGCGTCCGAGGTGTCATAAACTACCTCGGTCTTTTAAAAGATTGAACGAATTCAGCCGAGCTTAATGCCGGAAATGCCCTCTATGGAGCCAGCCACTGGCGCCCGAGCTTTATGCCGGACTACTTATGAGGTGGTGCACCACCCCAATCACGGGCTGATGTTTTGTGAATATTTTTGATTGGTGCAATTTATTCTCTGCCGAGATATATAGCCAGTATATGTATATCCAGTAGCCCTCAAGGTGTGTGTCGGTCTAAAACCCGAGATGCACCTGAAGGAAAACATAAAACTGCTGATCCTAGTAGCCCCTGAGACTCAGGTCGATTTGCAAAATCGGCCTGAGGATCAACTCCTAGCTCGGCAGCATACGTAGGAATAGAAACGTAGTGTAATATATTAGAGGTAATAATTGGCGGCGGACGGGCCCTTGAGAGAGAGTCGTGAGGAGTCGCCGCAATATATTAGCTTGATGCCGGATAAGTCTCAGATGGTACTTGTTGTTGTCCGAAGATGTGCTTGTCCATAGTTCGGTCATGCTGAACACTGAGCACTTTGAATTTTCTACATTGAATAGGCAATGCAGTAGCCCCCGAGACACTGGTCGGGTGGCAACACCAGATCTGGGGATCGATGTGCCCCTATAATATTAGTAAATGATAAGACCGAAGCCCAGCAGCCCCGAGCCTTAATGCGGGCACGGGTGGCCGAATTAAGGATCGATGTCCGAAGTAAAATCACAAATTATGTGTAATGATTCTATGTATTCGAGTACTTTACATCATTAATGCTCGGATCCGCTTTGTACAAAACTCTGTTGACCGACCATCGGCTTCCACCTCCTCAGTCAGTAGCCGAGGAGTGTTTGTCCTACTTTATAAAGCCTTTATGAGGGCAAAGATTTATGGCAAACAAGGCAATCCGGCCATACGGTTTTATAAACAAAGGTACACGGAGAGATATGTTGTATTACTTTTTAACGTAAGAAACATCTTCCAAAGAAAATAGTCCCGCTATCGGTTCCTTTCTTTGGGTTGTCATGCTAAGCATGATCATGAAACCTCAGCTCCGATCAATGTGGGAGCAAAATATTGAAGATTTAGTTTGGGGAAAGTTCCCGAACTATGTGGTCTTTAAAGAACCTAAATTTTCACTTCCGTCGTTGCCGATCAATTATATCCTTTAAGATCGCTAGCTTTCGGCTTCACCCAGTCTGAGGTACTAACTTGGATGACCCGGTATTAACAATCACAGAGGTGCTCCCTTTACCGCCTAGGCGAACAATCGGGAACGTAGGGGTAAGCACAGGAGCCAGGCAACCCAACTTGGCCAAAATCTTAAGTTAAATTGATGCATATTTATGGCTTCATAACGATGATTACGGAAGGCAGCCCTCGTATATTAAATACAAATGCCGATGATATGTTTATTTTGACTCCGTTGCGACCGTTTATCAGTTGAAAGTGGCTCATCGTCGGCTTCTACCCCTTTGTAGATACTACGCATGGTGTTTCCTCAATAACAAGACAACCCTTAGCCGACGTCTCGGTGCCCTGAGACGGTTGTGTTAGCGGAAAGGAGGCAATCAGATATGCGGGCTTTATAACTTTCACTTAGTCATAGGAGCTTAAAGTTGGGAGGCCAGCTACTAGCCCCTGGTTAGTGTTCGGCGACAGCTGAGGTCAAGCCGTAAACACTTCGGCCAATGTTATGAATGGCCCGTCATTTAACACAGCCATCGGATCGCTGACCAGTTTACGCTTATTGTGTCAGTCAGTTTTCGGCTTTCTCCACTGAGGTGCTTAACCATGCGAGCTGGAAGCACAATTGCAGTGGGTCTCCCTTTGCACACCAAGCCGAACAAAGCGGAACATACGAGGCAAGCACAGGAGCCGGGCAACCCAACTATTGACCGAACACACAATTCAAAACCGATGCATATATAGCAATGTCTGAGAATGTTTTTTCCGAAACTCGAAAGGTGTCCGGTGTTGCACTGCGAGACTAATGCTGTAAACACACAAATAGTTTAAAAGTGCCATAGGCTTGGAAAACCAAAAAAAACTTCAGTAAAAACTTGACGTCCTAACTAGATCAAGTGTTCGGTGCCAATCCGAAAATTGGTCTTAGAAAAAAGTGCTTCTATCGTGCTTTAACATGACACATGCTATCTCAAGATTTCAAGCGGGTCAGCCTACGGCTTCAACCTCCTATCCCGAAGGCGGAGTACTTCTCGCTAGGACAGTTTAGCAAACTAAACTCTAGCGGCTTTGAGGGAGAAATTAGGCTCCCCGGCTAGTGACCACACACCCGTGTCAAAAAAAGAAGTGATAAAAAAAAGACTTTGCAACGACTAAGAAGAAGAACACTTATTATAAAACAACGCATATAAATTTAAGTGCCCCCAAGTGATATGGGTAAAAGAATTTTATGTATAATGATTATATGTACCGAAGTACTTATATAATATCTGTGTTCACCTGAACTTTAAACGCGTCTTAACCGACCGTCGACTTCTCCCTCTTCGGTCAAGGGCCGAAAAGTGTTATGTGCTCCACCTGTCGAGAATATTGACGGTGTTTCTGATAACCAGGCAATCAGGCCATAAGGCTGTAACAGACAAAGCACGCTCAGGGAACTTATGCTATATTACTGACAAAGTGTAAGAAGTATCTTCAAAGAAAATAGTACCCCCACCGATACCTTTCTTCGATTGCTCATTGTTACTATGAGACTTGTGCAATAGATTTTTTGTACTCATGAGTTCCGCTGTGTGCCGACCATGATTGAAAACAATAAGAGCGCTAGCTTTCGGCTTCACCCAGTCTGAGGTCCGAGCTCGGATGACCCGATCGCGACAATCGCAGAGGTGCTCCCTTTACTCCCTAGCCGAACAATCGGGAACGTAGGGGTAAACACAGGAGCAAGGCAACCCAGCTTGCGGAACACTTAAGTCAACATGGTGCATATTATGGCGTAATGCACGAGCAAGGAACGAAGCAGTACAAGTATAATCATATGCAAGAGGAAAGGCTTTATAAAGGAAGCCCCCAAGTAAACGGGGTATTTGAATTTGTGTGTCACAAACAAAGTTTTGACGAGGAAGTTTTTCACAAACAACCTTTTGCCAAAAAAGTATAATGCTTGGTCGAACCGAACACAAGTTAAAAATTTAAGACTTTGAGCATGAAAGCGACTTAGCTGGTTAATGTGTTCGGCATTGATGACGCGGTCCAAGTTTGGTGCGGGACAAGGTTCCATCCCCCAAGCCGGTCCGGAGGTGGCGGAGCGAAGAGCTCAGCACTCTGAAGTGGCGACATAGCACGACCAATGCAGGCCGGCAGAGTGACGCCGAATTCCCGGCGTGGGTTAGTGAAGTGATGATGAAGCCCCCAGTCCAGCCGAGGTGACGTGGTATGTCAGTACGCCGAGGTGACAATACTGTCCGACCCGGATCATTTACCTTTGCACAGAAAATGGTGCAAACCGGAGATAATAGTAATAAAAAAATTGTTACATAATTAATAATTTATGCGAAGTGAGTAATAAAAGAAATATGGCCTGTGTGCCGAACACTCGATGAGGTAGAGCTCCCTCAATGATGCCGAAGTCCCGAGGCAACCGAACATGTCGGTATGGCAATCGACCAACAAGGTTATCACGCGAACCGATTTACGCCGATTGGGACGACGACGTCGGCTTGCCGAAGTGACCGCGTGATGCAGTCGAAGTCGATTACCTACACATGTAAAATAGTGCAGGCCAACAATAATGATATAAATATATAAAAATCCTTGCATAATTAATTTATGCAAAATAATTTATTTAAAGACATGTGGCCTGGCGCTGAAGTCAATGTCGACGCAGGGCGTCGGTGTGATCCAGTAAAGGCGTGGCAAAGCCTAAATTCACGGGCCGGTCCGAGTTCCGGATGCGGCATTCGCCGAACTGTCTACGGAAACTGATCGAACCACCACGCGACCGTCGTTAATGCGGCCACCATTTGATAGACCTATGTACAGATGATGGAACAAACCAGAGTAATAATTCCTCGGGAAAAATAAATCCGAACAAGCAAATAATACTAGGATTAATAACACCTGGTTTATTTGTTGTAGCAATCCAAAGAAAGGTGACTCCCAAAATTGGGACTCAATCGCACACCCATTGCCTGATGGGTGATGAAGCGACAGGATGGCAATGCTGGCAAAGGTTGGCTCGCATGGCAAAGCCCCCAGCCCAGCTAACGTGACGAAGCCGGTCGGCTGGTGATGCCGAAGTCTCCGGGGTAGGTTGATGAAGAGATGGCGAAGCCCCCGGTCCAGCCGAGGTGTCGAAGCCTTGATGTCATCTGATGAGTCGAAGTAGGTCGGCGTGATGGACATCGGCTTGAAGAAGCAACAGTGCGGCCATACCGATGCAGGTCGTAACTCGTGACGTGGTCAATGCCGGCTTGATGAAGTGACCGTGCGGCGATGCCGGTGTTCCCGCTCCGTGTAATCCGTGGGGCGGCGATGTTGGTGACGATTTATCCCTCGCGATGCCGAACTCTTGTTCAGCTTGTCGAGATGATGATCCAAAGAAGTTGAGCTTGGCTCAACAAAGCGACAACATGTCTAGCACAGGTCGGCCGCTGTGGAGCAACGTTGTCGGGCTGGTTTGACACCGGTGCGAGGGTGAAGATTATATTGGAAAAGATTTTAAAATTAGTGGGATGTGTTTGGAAACAAAACACAATACCCCATGCAAAACTTCCTTCAAAAAGGATGTCCGAAATCCCGTTCATAAAAGAGATGAACTCGGGTCGGATTCGTTCTCGCGCAGAAAACAGATCTGAAAAGTGATGCACTAGTCGGAAGGTTCCCGGAGTTTGGACGGTCGGATCGAGCTGAAATTTTGAGGGGTGGTAGATATAGGAATTCTTTAGCCAATCAACGGTTGGATCTTCCAAAGGACATCTGAGCTAGATGCTGGACACCATGCCTCATAGTTGTCTAGATTCTCGTCCAGATTCGACAGGGCTCCAGTATATCGGAGATTGACGAAGATTTCTCCATCGGAATGCGACGAAATTTCACAGGGTTGTTGTAAACTCAATTCCGCACAATTCCACCGAAGGCATCGTCAAAGCGATGCTCGAGGAGGTGGTGGCGGCGGATACAAGTTTGTTGTCCGGTAAAGTAGCACGGTCACCCGAGGGCAATGTTAACGTTGATCCCCCCGAGCTCAATGGATGATTACTCCATGATCATGATAGAGATCGGGGTTGATGTTGATGAAGGCCCTCGTCTGAACATGATGATCGGAGGCAGAGTACAGTCCTCGGTCAAGCCAAGGCGACTAGTCGAGCGGGCGACGAAGATGCCGACGTCGCAGTTGATCTGGAGTCGAGCCATTAATCCTTTGTCGATCACACAGCGGAACGCTCAATGAAAGCACCATTATCGGTGTCAAAACCGGTAGATCTCAGGTAGGGGTCCCAAGCTGTGTGTCTTAGGATCGATGGTAACATGAACACGGGATTTTACCCAGCTTTGGGCTCTCTCGAAGAGATAATACCCTACATGCTGCTTGATTGACTTTAATGAATACAGGGGTTACAAGAGTTGATCTACCTCGAGATCATATGTTGTGGTCTAAACCTGAGGGTATGATGAATAATGTCATAATAATCTATCGACTAGCCTGGCCGCGGCTTATATAACATACCGAAGGCCTAGGATAACAAGAGTCCTAGTCGAATACGTAGGTGGAGAGGAGTCCTTGTCTTGATCATCAAGTCTTGTGGAATATCCTTGTATGCGGCTTGGGCTGTCCGAAGTGGCCCATGAGTAAACTGCCATGGGGGTCCTCGGCCCGATCCACCTGGTTGGGAGACGATGTGGTGAGTACGCCCCTAGTCGAGGACACCGTCAATAGGCCCTTCGCAGAGGGAAGCAGGGATTTGCAGAGGTGCTAGAGCTCAAGTTTTGAAACAGAGATAAATAATATTTTGGGTGGTATACTTCCATTGTCAACATAAAAACCAAGAGATCTCGATATCTTCCATGCTACACACATTATAGGCGGTTCCCAAACAGAATGGTAAAGTTTATACTCCCCCTCCACCAACAAGCACACTCCACGGCTGGTCCAAAACAACGGGTACCGTCCATACCAAAAACAGTCCTGGGGAGTTTTGTTTGCAATTATTTTGGTTTGATTTGAGTGTGGGACTGTGTCGTGGAATTGTCACGGCAGATGTTCTCGAGCTAGGACTTAGTCGTGGAGCCATCGCCGCTAGGAAGCTTGAAGGGGTTAAGCGGGACAAGGAACGCGAGGGTTTATACTGGTTCGGCCCCTTACGGTGAAGGTAAAAGCCTACGTCCAGTTGAGGTGGTATTGATTAGGGTTTCGATGACCAGGGAGCTTAACTGCTATGCCTGGCTCTCGATCAGATCTTTCTTGTCCCTAAACCGCTGCCGGGTCGTCCCTTTATATAGGGAGGCTGACGCCCTGCAGCTCTCAGAGTCCCGGCCGGCTCATAAGAGTGTCCGGCTCGGACTCTCAACTATTCTTGCTTTACACTACAAGTTCTACCATGATAATGATTGTAACTACGGGCCTTAAGCCATATCCGGGTCTTAAGCCCATCTTTGGCCCACCGTCTTCAAGCTTGGCGCCGGGCTTCTGGCAATGACCATATGAGTAACCCGGCCCCTCCTGGCGGGTGACTCTAAGGTCTATATCCTCAACATTAGGCCCCAGATTGATTTGAGCCGGCTCATGTCAATCTTCAATTCTTTCGACAGAAAAAATCTCCGGCTTACCATTTGTGTGAAGGCCATAACCCGGCGTGACGTCATTCTCTGGATTCCGGGTAATCCGCCGTGACGTCATCTTCCATTAAGCCTGTTTTTTACTCCACCAGATCCGCAACGGATCTTATCTTTACTGCCATCCCGAAAATCGAGGCGTTTCGTGGGGAGATAACCACGCCGCGGTCTCCTCGTTTCTCGCGCCCACTTATGAGCTCACTCTTATAAATAGCCCGGCCCGACGGGCCTTCAGCCACTCTTCTTCCTCCTCGCGCCACTGTTCCTCCGCTCGAGCTCGAACCCCGCCGCCGCCGCCGCGCCCCCGGACTTCGTCAACCTTGGCCGCTGCATCACCCTGACTCGGTCCAGACAAACGGCGGCAACCTCCGCATCTCTTCAGCACCGGTAAGTCCTCGCTACCCCGTAGAACATATCTGCAATAGGGTTCGTCCGTGTTCATCCGTGTTCTTCGATAGTTTTCATTTTTACTGCCCTTCTTGATCTTAGACCTATATAGACCTGCCGCGGTAGCTGTTTAGCACTCATTTCAAATGCAAGTAGATCTCTTTTGACTGCCTAAAGGCCCCATTCAAGCCCAAGAACTTCCCTGCGTCTGTTTTTAGGTCTAGAAACTTTCCTTTTGCCCGACCATTTTGATCCAAAATATTTACCGCAATGTGTGAAACCTGTTTTCACCACACTTAGTAAAAAACTGCACTCACTGAGTCATGGCGGTTTATATTTCCGGCTTAAAGAAACCACGCGCCATAGAGCCTTCCGACTCAAAGGAGACCATGCGCCATAGAATTTTCCGGCTCATCTGTGATAAGGCCGTAGACAATCGAGTTACTCTCAATACCTTGGGCGGCTTAAATAACCTGGCGCACTTAGATATATGTCATTAGTCCCCTCCGTAAGCCGCCACTTAACATTGAACTATAACTTTCCTCCGGCTTATACTTAAACTGGACGTTTCCTTTTATCATAGGCTGCCGACTTTCACCATGCCTCCCAAAGCTCCTAAAGCCTCCATCACTTGCAATTGGATGAGGTCCAATGTCACCAACGAGACGTTAGCAGATTTTGTCAAGTCAGGCTACCTACCCAAGAAGGACGTCATGTCCTACCGTGCCCCCGACCCATCAGAGGAGAGACCACAGCCAAGGGACGGGGAGGTGGTCATTTTTGCGGATCACATGAGCCGGGGCTTCGCACCGCCCGGCTCAAAGTTTTTTAGAGACGTGCTGAACTTCTTTGACCTGCGGCCACAAGATATAGGACCCAACTCGGTGTCCAACATATGCAATTTCCAAGTGTTCTGCGAGGTTTATCTTGGAGAAGAGCCCAGTCTGCTGCTCTTCAGAGAGCT
Organism: Triticum aestivum; assembly: GCF_018294505.1. Lineage (NCBI taxonomy): Eukaryota > Viridiplantae > Streptophyta > Magnoliopsida > Poales > Poaceae > Triticum > Triticum aestivum. Next base: position 621,141,574 of record NC_057814.1, read on the forward strand.
CTTTTACTTGAACCGCCAGAACGAGTGCGCCAACGGGCCAAGTTTGGAGCTAGGCGGCATCTCCATTCAGAGACGGAGAGACTGTCTTTTCCCTTATGTCGAGCCACCGAGTCACCCAAAAGAATGGAATCTGACGTGGTTCTATTGCCAAGACACGTCACCGGCTGACGAGAGCCTGCTGCTCGGCTTTCGCCCTTCACGTCTGGAGCCAACTCACCCGCTGTCTGACAAGTTAACTCAGGCGGAACGCCAACCTCTGCTCCCCACCATCAACAAGATCAAGGCTCTCCTGGGCAATGGTCTCAACGGAATCGATCTGGTCCGGGTCTGGATCTCCTGGCGGGTGATCCCATTGAGCCGCCGCCCCGGCTTAATGTGCGAGTACACGGGCCGAAAGGATGACCCCCAGAGACACAGCCGCAACGATCTTCCTGAAGATGTTGCAGAGGATATGACCAAGGCTCTCTTGAACGAGAGCCTGGCAGACTGCGGAAGGACCGGGTTAGCCCCCTTCTGCAAGACCAACCCAGCCCCAGCGGTAAGCCACTGATTTGAACATTTTATCTTCCTCTGTGGATAACCTTCATCTGAATCTTTAAGACATCATCATTGTATTTTTCAGGCTGATGACAAATTCTGGCGGGTCAAATATGACCATGAGGCGGCCAAGAAGGCCAGGAAAGCGAAGAAAGCCGCCAAGAAAGCCGCTCCCCGCAAGAAGGGAAGTAGGCCTACTGCTTTAGAGCTGATGCAATTAAGCGACAGCTCCGAGTCAGAGGTAACCCCTGAACCCGTAAGCTCTTGTTATATCTGCTATTTATTTTGGTCCCCCTTATCAATACTATTTATCAATAGGATGACACCGGAGCAAGTAACCCGGTGGTTGAAGAGGTAATGTCACTTTCCTCCGACTCGGACCCCTTGCCAAGGCTGAAAGTCCGAAGGGTAACCCGGAAAGTAAGCTTTTCCAATCCTTTAGCTTATCAAGATCCTCAATTTATTTTGAAGTGACAGGTTCATGAAAGCCGGCGGCACACCCGGACCAACAAAGACACTGACCTTTCCTCCGGGTTACCTGACGCATCGAGGAAACGCCGGACCGAGGTGATCTCAAAGTTGTACCCTTTTCATCCTTTGGCAGGTGTTATACGTCAACCGCTCAACTCTTCTGACTCAAATTATGAGGAAACTTCCCCCTCTTCTGGCGACTCTATGCAGTCGAATCTGCCGGCTTTCAAGACCGTGCCCGGGTAATGACAATCATCTCATGTTGTACTTTGTCTTTACTTACACCATTGTGCTTAACCTTTCTGTCTTTTCAGTGCCCAAGCAAAACTCAGCAAAAGGGCGAAGAAGCACAAGCCGGTTGATGAGCCGGACTTGCCTGAGCCAGAGGCAGCCGCTCAAGAACCGCCAGCTGCCTCTGCTCCTGAGGCCTCTGCTCCAACCAACAAGCCCGTAGCAGAAGCTTCTGTTAACCCGGAGACCTCCAGCTCGGCTCAACCAGCAGATGACCCGGATGTGGTAATCACCCGGACGGAATTTATTGAGCCGGGGAGACCTACTGCACTGGCCAAGTGTTCTGCCAAGGGGGAGTTGCTACAGCCCCGCCGGGTTAACCTGGACCTCACCGACTACACCAACCTGAGCATCAGAGAGCTCGTCTCCGGCTAGTCAGCCAAGTGCACAAGGGCCGGGATGCAGAGATCGGCATGGTAAACCAGATTCAGCAGAAGTCTGAGGTACCGCTCGTCTTTCCTCTTGCTTACTGTATAGTTATCTTGTCATTCTTACCATGCTCTAGCCCCCAAGTCTACGACCTATGATAGAATATGTTGTAGACTTAAGTTCCGGCTTACTCAATTGAACCGGCAATTTGTAGATAGAAACGTTCAATATGCATTAGCCCCCAAGTGCCAAGTGTCTTTGCTTGGAAAGTGCTTGGGACTTTAAAAGTGTGCAATAACTGTTCATCCTATAACCCGGAAATTAGGCAGGCTGCTTGTAAAAAGTTTGAAGCTGACATCTCCGATCTGAAGAACCGGCTGAAGACGCAAGAAGTGGAGACCCGGAAAGCAAATGCCAAATTTGTGTCCAGTATTGCTGCACAAGAACAGCTGAAGACAAACTTTGATGCTGAACGGAGAGCCTGGGCCGAAGAGAAGGCCACTCTGGTGAACCGGGCCGAACAGGCGGAGAAAGCTCTCTCAGAGAAGACCGCCGAACTCTCCGGTTTAAAGCGCCAAGTATCCCAGATGGTTGCCGCAATCTTCGGTAAGTCATCTCACCGGCTTTCATTAAATTTAGAATTTTTATATCTCATAACTCATCCTTGTCGGCGGCTTATCTGATTCTGTTTAAATAGGTCCCAGAAGTGCCAACCTCAACCAGAGTGTGGTAACCAAGCTGAAAGCCGTGTACACCCTGGTGGAGCAACTCTACACCGGGTCACAGCGTGCCTTGGCTGTGGTGGCCCTATCCAACGAGGTGCCGACTCACCTGGCGGAAGTTCTTCGCCGGCTCGCCGTTCTGCCTCAACGTATTCAAGAGCTGCGACGGGCCTCTGCAAGAGCCGGAGCTATCGCCGCGCTGAGCCGGGCCAAGGCGTTCCTTCCAGAGTTAGACCCGGCAGACATCGCCCTCGGCTATCCAAGTTTAAAGGAAGACGGCACAGCCTTCGACCAAAGGGACTTTGCCGCCTGCGTGAAAGTCATGCGCCCGGTGGCCACCCTTATTGGAAACGACACAGATCTGACCAAGTACCAGCCGGGTTACAATGCGGAAAATCAGAGGATCCCGACCCCGCGCTATGAAGCCCTCAGCTTAATCCCGCCGGCTCGTCAGCACACCTTCGCCCCGGAGATTGACCCGGCCGTGTTAATTGACGAGGAAGCTCAATTCGAAGCTCTGAGCGGCATCGACTGGAAGTCGTCGACTTTCCAGACCTTGGGAACAGCCGGAGGAGAAGAGAGAGACGAGCCGGAGACTTCAACCCAGCAAGCGTCGTAACTCTGCTGGTGGCTTATCAAACAATGCCTCACCCTTTTGGACTCAACGAGTCTTGTAATAGAATAGGGTCAACACTTTAACTGTGTCGTGCCATCGTGCATGCATTGAATGCTGAAGTCTATTGAAGTTGTCTCCTT